>NW_027467724.1:77500-100000 GCF_046742065.1 Oratosquilla oratoria
TCGTAGAAGAAAGTGAGATTCGAAGAAATGAATAGCTAAATGATGAAATTTGGTTAAACACATACACATGAACAAACTACCAAATGATTAACTTTCGTAGTCAAATAGATTTCAAGTATATCTAGACAGATGTCTCCCTTTTTCACATGCACCACATAGAGGTGTATTAAAGCTCAGAGTGCACAACGGGAGACACATTTTTTAAATCTCAAATCAGAGTAAATAAACAACCACTGCCGACTATTTCCGCAATTTTTTTCTATCAAACTTGAATTTAGACAATAAAAACGCTATTTTTCAACTCTGAATGAATCGTCTGGACTTCGAAAACAGTTTCTGGAATCTTCGAAAGTGTTACGTTTGTTAGTCAAACGTCGCTATTTACACGCCACTGTTAAACATTGAATCTACTGAATAGCTGTGAGAAAATTGAGTAAGTCATGGTCTATTGTGTAAACCTTGTTAAGGAATGTACCAACAAAGCTAATACTGTTAATAATTTGAATGTCCACATCTGTGCTTTGAACACCTGTTGCTCTGTCTCAATCCTATTATTGATGTTATGGGATCATCCCTTGTAATATATAGTATCCTAACATATATAAATACAACAAAAGGCTTATTTATAAAGTGTAAAGTCCTTTCCTCTGTGACTGCAGGATATTCAACAAGGCATATTACAGAAACAGGAAAAATTTGTTTAGCTTTTTGGTCATGTATGGCACAATAAGTGTCTTTCTCATCATTTTTATATCTCATGATTATATATTTATTGAATTTTCCATCGGTGCTGAAGGGCATAAATGACCACTCAAAGTCCTTGTGCTCAAATGAAAGTACTGAGTCCATTGGCATGTGGAATCACATCTAAGATCAACAAAAACTTTTCAATTGAGACAGGCTCCACCTTGATCCAATTGGCTCTGCTCGCCAAGATAAACTCCTTAATGACGCACTGGATATATATATATATATTTATATATATATATATATATATATATATATATATATATATATATATATATATATATATATACACACACACACACACACACACACACACATGTATATATATATATATACATATATATCAGCGTGTGTATTGTAACTCCTGAAGATGACCTCTGGTCTAGAGTAAACAACATGTACCTTGGAGATTCTAATAATACCCTGACCTCCAACCTCGGCTCTCTTATTAGAAATATCGAGAGTACTTCTTACAAGTTGAACAATGCTACTACTGCTGTAGACTTCAACAGAACATGTATTCAGAATAGCCTCCCTCCAAATATATATATATATACATATGTATACATATATACATATATATATATATATATATATTTTTTTTCCAACCACAAATCACTTTTAATTCTATGCCATCGCAATCGAGACTGAGAGTCGCTCGAAGGAGGCATTCGTTGGAAATTGAAACGTGAACGAGCCGAAGATTCGAACCCAGCTAATCTGTAACAAAGTTACAGTGACGTAAACCAATACGCTATCAAGAGAGATATTGGTTTACGTCACTGTAACTTTGTTACGGGTTAGCTGGGTTCGAATCCTCGGCTCGTCCACGTTTCAATTTCCAACGGATGCATCCTTCGAGCGACTCTCAGTCTCGATTGCGATGGCATGGAATTAAAAGTGATTTGTGGTTGAAAAAGATATTAATTGATCACTGGGAACCATCCAGTGTGTATGTATGTATGTATATATATATATATATATATATATATATATATATATATATATATATATATATATATAAAGAAAAAAAACGAGGGCAGAGAGGGTCACGGTCCCCATCGTAGAAAAAAGAAATCAGGTATCCACTCAAAGGCAACAATTAAAAGTCTGTTTAGTCAGTTCGCGTGGCTTGTGAAATATATTCCAAGATCTTGCTACACTTACTTTTCTCGAGGACTATGGTATTACTGGGATTACTGACTCTAGGATAAACACAGAAAATAGAGATTTCTTAGCTTAATATAGTATAAAAGGGTACTAGATATTCAGGGGGGAATGGTCATGGAGCAGGCGGCGGTGTAATTCTTTACGTAGAATAGCGCCTACACACACAGGAAATTACTAAACCACAAATAACGAACATTGATTCTGAATATGTGCAAAGTCGCACAGGGTCCGAAAAACGCGTTCTTAGTCTTGTTTCAAACTAAGTAGGGAATTACAGGAACATTATATTGTCTCTAAATGCAAAGAAAATTACAAAGGATTACAAAGGAGGAGCATGCTGACAGGAGATCTTTTGGTCCATAACTAGGTCGGATGCGAAAAAAAATTATAACAATGATAAATGAATAAATAAATAAATAAATAAATAAATAAATAAATAAATAAATAGATAAATAAATAAATAAATAGATAAATAAATTCGTTCATTCATTCATTCATTCATTAATAAGTAAATAAATAAAATTATAATATTATGAATAATGATAGATAGAATAAATAAACAAGATAAAATAAATAGATAGAATTATTCAGATATATCAGAGGAAAAATATTCAAGAACACCTTTGGTCCTTTTCTATCAGAGGGAAGAAAATAAGAACTGATGAAAGGGTAATAGCAGACTTCCTACATTATTATTTTGCGTCTATGTTTACTATTTAGAAGAGCAAAAACGAACAGTCAGTCACACCAGGACAGACAGTACCCACACATCTACTAGGCATGGTTATTGCAGAACATGATGTGATCCACGTTATAAAATAAAATTAAAGTATACAGATCACCTGGGCCAGACAGAATTTACCTGGAATACTTAAGGAAGTCAAAGAAGCAATCAAGCCCCTCAGTGTGATTTTTACTTATCTTTACAATCTGGAATATTTGTGCAAGAACCGAGACTAGCAAATGCTGTACCCTTGTTTAAAAAGGTGACAAATCCAATCCTAGTAATTATCGGCCTCTAAGCCTTACATCAGTTGTCTGTAAACTAATGCAGTCTACCCTGAGAAACAAAATTGTGGATTTCTTGGAGAAAATAATATTATTAAATATTCACACCACGGTTTCCGTAATAAGAGCTCTTGTCTGACAAACCCTCTTGACTTTTTGCATGATATCTATGGAAAGGACGATGAAGGGAGAGCAGTTGACGTCATATACCTTGACTTTCAGAAAACTTTCGAGAAAATACTTCATGGAAGGTTACTAGACGAACTAGAAGGCCATGGTATAATAGGGCATATTCACCAATGGATTTATTTCTGAATGGCTGTCTGATCGTTAGCAATGTGTTGTTCTCAATGGAAAATGCTCAGACTGACACTCTGTATCAAGCGGAGTGCCCCAGGGATCAGTGTTAGGTTCCGTACTCTTTCTGATATACGTTAACGACTTGGATGAATATATGAAGTGAAAATTATCAAAATTTGCATATGATACCAAAATTGCAAATAAGATGATATCCATAGCACAACACAAGACTTATATAGTGATTTGAGAACTCAATGCAAATAGGTGGAAAAATCCCAAATGTTTCTCAATATTGATAAATGCAAAGTACTTCATATCGGAAACAGTAACGCTCAAACCAACTACACTATGAATGAAGTTCAATTGACAGGTGAAGAACAAGAAAAATACCTTGGTGTTGTGATCTCGAATGATCTCAAACCTAGCAAACAGTACTCGAATGTTATTAGAACCCCAAATAGATTAATTAGATCTATAGGTAGAGCTTTAGAGTTTAGAACCGAAGAAATTATTCTTGAGCTTTACAGTGCCCTAGTCATACCTAACCCAGAATACTGTATACAATGCTGGTCTCCATATTACAAGTGGGATATACAGAAGTTAGAAAGGGTGTACCGTAGAGTAAAAATGTTCATTCCTCGGTTAGGGAACAAGCTGTACAAAGAGCGCTTAAGCAAACTAAACTTGTTTAGCCTCTCCAAACGGAGAATGAAAGTAGATCTAATTGAGGTCTTTAAATTTGTCAAAGGAAATGAAAACATGGATGTGGAAAAATATTTTAAGATTGACACCTCCAACGGAACTAGGAGTAATGGTTGTAAGATTATAGGAAAACTATTTCAAACAGATGTAGCAAAATACTCTTTCTTGAATCGTGGTTTTAATAATTTGATTGGTCTACCATCCAACGTCATCGACTGTTACACTGTAGAGATATTCAAAAAAAGTCTCTACATTTACTTAGCTACAAATCCCTGACTAGAATTATTTACTTCTGAATAAATCAATAAAAAAAAAATAACAGTTGTAATAATATGATAGATTAGGTACCGAAACAGCCATGTAAGGATCTATAGGTCTGTTTGTCCATGTAACTCCGCGTAATTTTTCCCTTTGTAAAACAGCACAAAATGTCATTCAGAATATGCAAACTTGCCAACATCAGCGGACAGGAAATCCAAACCCAGTGAGTACAAACTTTCTTGCTGCATCTTTTATACCTTTAGAATATTCAAGACGCGTTCTACTAAGACAAGAGGCTAAAATCGATTCTGCAAAAGCTCAAGGGAATCCAAATGCTCCTGCAGAATTTAACAAATGCTTCGTTGCGTTAAGTGAAGAGTTCCCGAGATCATTTGATGCGCAGAGGGCGTTTTCTTTGGCCTAATGAATTCGCCAGACAGCAGCCAGAACAAATTTGTTCATTAAGAACAAAAGTGGAAGGGTTAATTGAAATAGGTTTAGGACTTTCCTTTTGCGGTGGTGTTTTTATTTCTTTCACACGAATAAAATCATCTGGTGGAAACCAGAACTGATACGCAAGTCGTAACCAACGCTGAAAGGGTCTGCTCGTATTGGAGTAGGTGACATTTGCAAAGCGTTCGAGAACTTCAACTTCGAACCTTAATGTTATAATGTTGTGCCTCTACATGCAGACACAGGCCGGTGACTTTAATTCTATCCTAACTCCTATAATTGCAAATGATACAGCATTTTTTAATGCTTCGAAATTATGCCCCTCGTATTAATTCCAGATAGTTCAAAACTTCGTATAAATCTATAAAAGGGTATTAATGAGATAATATACCCATTCCCACATGACTGAGTCGAAAAATAATCACCAGAATGAATGCAGGGTGATAGAATCAAGTTGGAAGGATCATACTTGAATGCGGGTAAAACAAGGACCATCAGACGGAAAATGTAATTATCAGTCTGTTTCATGCCATCACCATAGTCTGAAGTACCACCGAAGCTGTTTGATGAGCACATTTTCTATTCGGTAATGACGGCTTCTCTCATGTTTTGTATGATTGCAAATTGATAGCCGTTTGTGTAATACTCCATTATGTTTGTATTTACACACATTCGAAAAGGAAGCGTCCAACACAGATCCTGCAATGACCTTTTGGGGAGGTTAAGCCTTTGATCCACTTGAACACCTCTGTTAGATGATCCCGCACTCTGTGTCTTTCCAAATAATGTAAGTTAAGGTGCCTAAGGCTCTCTTCGTAAGGAAAATTTCTGAGTCCATGTATCATTTTGGTTATTCTTCTCTGTACTGATTCTAGTGAATTGATGTCCATTCTGTAGGACGGAGACCAAAACTGTACCGCATAGTCACGATTTCGTTAGCCGTTAAACGGAAAGCCATTACAAAAGAGAAAAAATGAAATACAAAAAATAGATAAATGAGAGAAGAAAAAAAAAAGAGAAAAAACACAATACAAAATACAAATTTAATCTAGCATTACCAAGCTATTTTATTCAGCTGATTAAAAACACACACACACACACACACACACACACACACACACACACACACACACACACACACACACACATATATATATATATATATATATATATATATATATATATATATATTCGATTGAAGACCAGAGCTAATTCAATATCCACTATCTTCTTAGTGATTTTCTCAATTTTTCTAATAGTTTGTTTGATTCTTGAGGGGAGGTCAAACACAATACTTCCGAGATCCATGATGTTATTGTAACACAAAATATAAATACAAGCTTTCGGTTGAGTCATCCAACCATCTTCAGGAAAGTGAGATTACATATACAGAACAGGAGTTTAAATACAAGTAAAATGGGGGGGAACTAGGAGAGTTAGGAGTCAGGTACTGGACGGAGGTGAGGTCTTCGTATCAACAGGACGTCGCTGGACAGCTGGTCACGGTAGCCGGACGTTTGGGTTGCAAACTTCTCCCCAATGCTTCTTACATTGGTGTTACCACTACCTCTGTGAGCAGGAGACTCACAATGCACGCCCGTGAAGGAAGCATACGCAAACACATGACACAAACACACAACAAAACTCCAAGCAGACAAGATTTAGTCAACAACACAAAAATACTTAAACAATGTAACAACACCAAGAAACTACACATCTTAGAAAGAGTCTACATTACACAATACACTCCTATCATTAATATACAGACAGACACAGTTAGTACCTTACAACTACACAGCGAGGCTGCGTGGCAACAAGGCCCAAACGTCCGGCTACCGTGACCAGATGTCCAGCGACGTCCTGTTGATACGAAGACATCACCTCCGTCCAGTACCTGACTCCTAACTCTCCTAGTTCCCCCCCCCCATTTTCCTTGTATTTAAACTCCTGTTCTGTATATGTAATCTCACTTTCCTGAAGATGGTTGGATGACTCAACCGAAAGCTTGTATTTATATTTTGTGTTACAATAACATCATGGATCTCGGAATTATTGTGTTTGATCTCCCCTCAAGAATCAAACAAACTATTAGAAAAATTGAGAAAATCACTAAGAAGATAGTGGATATTGAATTAGCTCTGGTCTTCAATCGAACACGTCTACAAGAAAACTTACTGCCCATTTATATAATATATATATTTATATATATGTATATATGTATATATATATATATGTATATACATATATATATATGTACATACATACATACATATACCAAGGCTTTTTCCCCCTTCCAAGGGAGGTAGCCAAAAAGGGAAAGGCATAAAAACACTCCCACCCATTTCATCCCCAAATACACTCCACACCCCTCCCACCCTTCCTCTCATCTGAGCACCTCCTGGATGACGGGTCATCCCTGCACCCCGCCCACCGCCCTGGGTCAGAAGCAGTGTCGCAAGACACAGTACATCCACAGCAAGGCCGCTTCATTTAATCGGCGACCCCCCCTCTCCGTCCCCCTTTGCATATAGATATATATATATATATATATATATATATATATATATATATATGTATATATATATATATATATATATATATATATATATATATATATATTCAGGTTAAGAACTCTTGATTAATTTATTATTGGTGTCCATAGTCATCTCCTAAATCCCAGACGACCTAGCCTCGGTCGCCCTGTTCCTCTCATCCCTTCCTCTCCCCAATCCATCGTTTGAACCTCCCGACCACCTTCGCTGCAGTGACCTAATTTTTAGATCTTTGTGTCTTCTGGCCCAAGTAGGTTTTATGGGCTAAATAAAATCGCCTGTGTTTTAGCCAGAAGAACTAAAATCTAAGAGAAGTGCACCTCTTACAGGGACTAATTCTACCTGAGTATGACATGTGCATTTTTATTCGCATATGTTGCCAAGGCTGATGTTTGCGTGATTATACAGTACACTTTTTACTACTGTTGACCTGTTTATTTACCTATTTGTGTGTTTATATAAGTCCTAATTAATTTTTATTTGTTTATTCGTTTGATCACTTCTTCAATTATTTGTTTGTTTGTCTGCTTATTTATTGTTTATCATTTCATATGCCCATTGCTTATATATTATTGTATTTATAATTATCTATTTATTAGCATACCTATTTCTTTATCTATATATCTATTTGTTTGTTTATTTGCCTAATTATCTATTTATAAGTTTGTCTATTTATCACTTCTATTTCCATTTTTTATTTTGTTATTTCATATTTCAACAATCTCTTTTCTTTTGTTAAAAATGCATTTGCGGACTCCCAGACGCAAGAGCTCTTGGCAGACAAAACAAGACTAGTGAATCGACCAACAACAATAGCTCTTCGTCTCAATCTTTCTTTCTTTGCTCTTTTTTCGCTTGATCATTGCAGTCTCACGTTCTTGCACTGTACCTTGCTCACCTTCTTCACTGTCGTCTTACGCGCTAAGATCAACAAACGCACGCACTCAGTATTCCATCTGTTTATACTCCCTCCTGAAGCATCTCATTTCTGCAGGGATTCAATGGTCCTTAAAGCGGTTCTAAGCTCAACAAGTACAGTACAAGCTCATCTAATCCTTCTTATGCTCATACGCTTTTATGAAACTTCTTGTCTGTTCCATTATTCTTAACATAGTTTCAGCTCTTCTCTTGAGATACATTTCTCGACAGCCCTCCAGAGAAGGCGCTTTTTTTTTTCTACACGAACTGACTCGAGAATATTTACAGCCCGCAATTCTTCCTTCCCAGCCTTTGTGTCATCGTGGCACGCGACGTCGTTTCTCCATTTCATAGTTTTTCTTGTGGACTTGAGGTCCCAAACTCTTCTTTGAATAAAATAGATTTATTCTAGAAAGAACAGAAATCTGTAAAGAGTGTCAATTAACATGTGTGGGGGGATTTACCTAATGACTTTACTTTACAACTCTAGCCGACTTTAAATTTCGTAGTTGCCTGCCTGCCTGCCTGCCTGCCTACAGCTCACGGGAAACCTTGTCCAACTCATAGGACATATCGAACATGATTCCTTGGTACGGTGGGTTCTTGATTGGTTGTTTTGTTGGTTAAATGGTTGGTTGGTTGGTTGGTTGGTTGGTTGGTTGGTTGGTTGGCTGGTTGGTTGGTTGGTTGTCTGGTTGGCTGGTTGGTTGGTTGGTTGGTTGGTTGGCTGGTTGGTTGGTTGGTTGGTAGGTTAGTTGGTTGGTTGGTTGGTTGGTTGGTTGGTTGGTTGGTTGGTAGGTTGGTTGGTTGGTTGGTTGGTAGGTTAGTTGGTTGGTAGGTTGGTTGGTTGGTTGGTTGGTTGGTTGGTAGATTAGTTGTTGGTTGGTTGGTAGATTAGTTGGTTGGTTGGTTGGTTGGTTGGTAGGTTAGTTGGTTGGTTGGTTGGTTGGTTGGTTGGTTGGTAGGTTAGTTGGTTGGTTGGTTGGTTGGTTGGTTGGTTGGTTGGTTGGTTGGTTGGTTGGTTGGTTGGTTGGTTGGTTGGTTGGTTGGTTGGTTGGTTGGCTCTTCCCTCAACCAAATGTTGTGTTAGTTCGAAGTGCATCAGTGTGATGACCCATGATAGTAGGGCGATGCTATTTTGTGCTTATTACTGGCCATCTATCCTGATTAGAACTTGGAATTGAAACGTATGATAATTATTGGTTATTAACACGTACTGTTAATAGGACTGTACAAAGTGAAGCGTGCTAAATTATAGTCAGAATGAGAATACGTAATCTTTAAAATGTACAATAAGGACCCCAAATATAAGTAAAAATATTACGTCTTAGGGTTAGCAACATACTACTTGATGTATAAGGAAGGCGCTGCTGAAATAAATACAGGTTAATATATGTTGATGTATATTTATATATAATGGTTTATTAATTGTATTTCAGAAACCTCAGGTGTCAAAACTACATTCACATAAAAATAGTATCGGTAATATAAGTGGTTTAAAAATCTTATATTATTGTACTTTTGTCATAAAATTAGTAATGAGCAACTCTGTTAGATACATTTTATTACATACATACATATACCAAGGCTTTTTCCCCCTTCCAAGGGAGGTAGCCAAAAAGGGAAAGGCATAAAAACACTCCCACCCATTTCATCCCTAAATACACTCCACACCCCTCCCACCCTTCCTCTCATCTGAGCACCTCCTGGATGACGGGTCATCCCTGCACCCCGCCCACCGCCCTGGGTCAGAAGCAGTGCCGCAAGACACAGCACATCCACAGCAAGGCCGCTTCATTTAATCGGCGACCCCCCCTCTCCGTCCCTCTTTGCATATAAGGAGAGGACGGGGAGAAATCCCTTCGGGCTGCGTAAAAAATTACTCACACATACTACCCCACCCCCCGCCCATTCCTCCTCATGCAGTCACAACATCATCCATATACAACCATTCTCCACTCACCTCTGTCTTCCGTCCTTGAAAAGATACATTTTATTACCATAATAAAATTATTCAAATATAAAAACATTAAATCTCTTGATTCTAAAGGGAATTGATAACACCAGAAGTGACAAAATTTTCATACTGAATGAGAATCAGACAAGAAATAATGGTCTCAAACTGTCAGAAAATAGATCTAATTTGGAAGTGGGTAGAGACAACTTCGCCAACCGTGTAGTTAATGAATGAGATAAACTTCCTGCAGAGGCAGTGCATTGTAATTTAGTTCGAAGCTTTAAGATTCGTTTAGATAAACACCTAAGCAAGATGCTGTAATGCCTGCCATTTATCTTATATTATTTGTTTATTTGTTTGTATTTATTTATCTGTTTCTTCATTATTATTTATTTGATTATTATTTACTATTATTTACCTGTCCATTTATTATTATTTACTGTTTACTTGTTTGTTTATTATTTAACCTTAAATTTATTTATTTCTATTTATTATATTATAATTTATTTATTCATCCTTATAATTTTTTCGCATCCGACCTAGTTATGGACCAAAAGGTCTTCCGTCGGCATGCTCCTCCTTTGTAATCCTTTGTAATCCTTATTGGCGACCATATTGGAAAATGGCTCCCATTCGCCTCCTGGGCAAGGTTCGAAATGGCCCCATATTTGAAAATCTTTATAAGGGTCTAGACTAACATTTTGCCAAATTTCATGCTTTTAACCCAATTTGGACAATTGCATTATATTTTGTCACTTATCCGCTTAATTATAAAGCAGAGACACTTTGTGCAGCTTTGCGCAGTTTTATGCGTGGAAAGTTTACCATACAAATACAAATTGTCTCTGAGGTGTGGGAAAAAGACTCACTGACGTCGTAAATCTAGGAGCAACTTCCGTCGAGACATTAATCAGCAAGAGGCAGCAGTTCGTGAAATCGGAGGTCTCAGAACCAAGGTCCTTGAACTCACGAAGCGAAAATTATCGTTTGGCTCCAGCCAAAACTAGACATCTCGAGAATGCCTTCACAACAGAGATGCACGTTATAATAGCCTTGGCCCTTCCAACAAGCTGTCTCACACGGTGTTACATAGAATTACCTGGCGTTAGCCAGAATATAGCACCTAAAGAATACTATCGCAGCAAGGGATCTAATTGAGAGAGAGAGAGAGAGAGAGAGAGAGAGAGAGAGAGAGAGAGAGAGAGAGAGAGAGAGAGAGAGAGAGAGAGAGAGAGAGAGAGAGAGAGAGAGAGAGAGAGAGAGAGAGAGAGAGAGAGAGAGAGAGAGAGAGAGAGAGAGAGAGGCTTAACAATTAGATAAAATCGTTCGGTCTTAACTAGAGCCAGACATATGAAGAGAGTCGTCACAGCGAAGGTTCAACACAGCTGATGATAGAGAATACAAAACTTGTACATAATCAGGGTTTTATGAGGAATCACTAAACGCACATACTGTGAGTAGTAAAAATACGTTTTCACATTTCACTGTCACAAAAAACGGGAAATGAGATGTTGACAGCTGATGAATTATTCTATTTTTTTATAATCACTTTTGAATCGGGCACCATTATACAGCAAATATTTTATTTTTAAAGCAGAATTGTCGAGTCTCAAACAGCGGTTAACCTTTTGACCCCTACTTTTGATTCTATATACTGCTTGTCACTAGTTTACGTTATTCAGTCAAAGAAATCCAATACAGGGAACTCAATGAGGGACTTTGTTCGATCGAGACCCTTTTTCGTTCCTAGCTGACTTCTCCACTGAATAAAATCCTCTGGTGGAGTAGAGATAAAGGGGTAAAAAAACCTCGGCTTAGAGGCTTTAAAGGAACATGAGAATTATACACACACACACACACACACACACACACACACACACACACACACACACACACACACACACACACACACACACACACACACACACACACGTAACCCTTGTTCACCTAGCAGTGAGTAGGTACGGGACGTTAGTCAAGTTGTGACCTTGTTGTCCCGGTGTGTGGTGTGTGAGTGGTCTCAGACATACCCAGAGATCGGCAAATAATGAGCTCTGAGCTCACTGCCGTAGGGTGGTGTCTGGCTGTCTCGACAAGAGACTGCAGCAGATCCGAGGTGAATACACACACACACACACACACACACACACACACACACACACACACACACACACACACACACACACACACACACACACACACGCACACACACACACACACACACACACACACACACACACACACACACACACACACACACACACACACACACACACACACACACACATACATATATATATATGTATATATATACATATATATACATACATATATATATATATATTTATATATATATATATATATGCATATATATAAATATATATATGCATATATATATATATATAAATATGTATATATATATATATTAGTGTATCCAGGAAGAATATTTTCTTGTTGACAGACGAGATTAAATGATATTGCTGTTTCTGCATTGTTTATCTTTTTGTTAAGAACTTCAATTTCTCTTGTTTGGGGTTTGGGGACTGCAGCCTTTACCATAATCCCCAAACAAGAATACCTCACAAAAATGGACAACATTCTAGCTGACACCTCCAAGTTCACAAAAATCACTCGTAATCCTACGGAACAGTTCAAAAAGAAAATCAACAATGTAATAGATACCATCAACGCCTCATCGTCTAGCCCACACTTTAACAAATTAACAGGGGACTACTCCCCTGGCCACGCTTTTGGAAACGTAAAAACACACAAGCCCAACAACCCCATTCGTCCTATCATCTCCCAAATTCCCACAGCGACTTATTCAGTAGCCAAAAGACTGAACGAAATTCTCACCCTATACGTACCCACGGATTACGCTCTGACATCAGCCCAAGAATTCCTAGAAATCCTAGCAAATGCCCCTCCCGCAGAAAATCACATTATAGCATCGCTGGACGTAGAAAGTTTATTCACAAACATCGACGTCGACAGAACAATACATTTCATCCTAGATAGAGTCTATCGATGCGACAACACACCGACACTGAACATTCCAGAAGCTTCCTTACGCACCCTTTTAGAGATCTGTACCAAAGAAGCCCCCTTCACATGTCCACGGGGTAATATGTACAAACAAATAGATGGAGTCGCCATGGGAAACCCCTTAGGAGTCCTTTTCGCAAATTTTTTCATGGGAACCATAGAGAAGCTCACACTCGCCACCAACCGACCATCCATTTATTGCCGCTATATAGATGACATTTTCGTTAGAGCCAAAGATATTCAAGAACTCCAAAGACTCAGAGAACAACTCATAGAAGCTTCCGGCCTTAACTTTACGTTCGAAGAATCGAACAACGGACGTTTGCCCTTCCTCGATGTCTTAGTAACCAGTCATAACAACAAGTACACCGCATCAGTATACGTAAAACCTAGCAACAAAAACCTCTGTCTTAATGGTAAAAGTGAATGCCCTCAACGATATTTAAACTCCACTATCAACGCATACATACGACGCGCCATATCACACTGCTCTACATGGAAAGATACACACACTGAACTGGAAAGACTTACCCAAGTCCTTATTAACAATGGGTATAGTAACAAGTTAATTAACGAAGCAACAAAACGAGCCATCAACAACTGGTATTCTAACAAACCTACCACACAAAACAAGAAAACATCAATATATATTACAGAAATTACATGTCATCAGAATATAAGACAGATGAAAAAGTCATTAAGGACATAATTACAAAACACGTCAAGCCCACTGACCCAGAAGACAAAATATCACTGACCATATACTACAAGACCCGAAAGACGTCACAACTTTTACTGAGAAACCGCCCTCCCAAATCGACATCGTCTTTACAAGATAATCACGTCATTTACCAACATAACTGTACTGTTGAGAACTGTGGGTCTCAAACATACATTGGAATGACGAGGACTAAACTTACAAGACGTTTGACCTGCCACCTACAACATGGATCCATAAAGAATCACTATAACACCAAACATAATACTTCCCTCACCCGTCAAAACTTAGAAGAAGGAACAGTAATAATAGACAGAGAAAGAGACTCCCGCAGATTAGCATTTATTGAAGCAATTTATATAGCAGAATTAAAACCAACCATGAACATACACAGTATAGACCTCCAGATTCTCCCATCCCACAAGCGGACCTGACCTGACCTCTCCTAGTGATTCCTGATGACTACGTAGCAGCCAATCAGGATGATCGCTTCACACGACACCATCCAAACAATCAGAAATAAAATAGTATATAAACATCACACACACACACACAAACAATTAGCCTGAAGATGGTCTCCAGAGAAGACCGAAACGATGCAACCTCATACGGACAGCTACTCAGCAAATTATCAGTCCAACACCGTAAATTAGCAAGAGAAATTGAAGTTCTTAACAAAAAGATAAACAATGCAGAAACAGCAATATCATTTAATCTCGTCTGTCAACAAGAGAATATATATATATATATATATATATATATATATATATATATATATATATATAAAGAGCTTTTCCCCCTTATAAGGGAGGTAGCTAAGTCAAAAGTACGTACCTACTCCCACCATTCCATTCTCCCACCACCTCCCTCCCACTCATCGCTTTTCACCCCTGTATCCCACCCACTGCCCCGGGTCAGAAGCAATGCAGCAAGGCACAGCATATCCACAGCAAGGCTGCTTCACTTAATCGGTGACACCCCACCCCACCCTCTCCGTCCCTGTCACGCCACACCTATGAGCCAGGCTAATCGTGACAAAAATAAATAAATAAATAAATAAATATAAAAAAATAAGGCCGTGCGCAATTCGGATGAGTGACAGAGATCAGGCAGGATCGTTAAACTCTTCATTAGAATTAGTCGTTTATAAGAATGAAAATAAATACATACAACATAAATGGACATAGAATAAGAATAGCAAGATATGTTACATGAACTATAAATGTACAATTAATTACCAACCAGAGTAGCTGGGTGTGCGTTTGTATGTAGCACGTCAGAATAGGAGGGCAAAATGAAGTCTTGATTATGTTGTAGATGGGAACAAATGCGTTGTTTGAGGTGAGGCTGATGCACGATAACTTCTGGTATGGGAATCTTCTGATAGTTGAGAACACGTAGGAGATTAGTCAATGTTTCTTAGTCGATGAATAACAGTGTGTCAAGCCGTACTTAGTCGATCAGCAGTCTGGAGATGTCCGAAGCAATTCGGAAAAACACGAAGGCTTTGCACTTCACGCAGAGATTGGGCAATCGTTGTGGTCCAAAGAACTTGTTTAGTTGAGTTGTCGTAATCGAAAAAAAAAAAAAAAAAATTCTACGCAGATTCAGATGTTCCGTGGGTGCCTGCTTGTTTTTTTTTTTTTTTTTTTTTTAATCTTTTCTGCTCTTTTCGTCTTCTGATTTTCTTTCTTTCTATTCTCTGTTGACTCTTCTATTGGTCTCTTCGGCTGCTCTTTGTTTCTCCTTTTATAGCCCGGGAATGGGTGCTTACGTTTAAGACACCTCCAACCAATGGGAAAGCAGGACGCGCTTTCTCGCCAAATCATGTAACGTTTCTGAGCTTGGCGTGATCTGACAGAACGTATAATCGTGCTCCCAACAGACGGATATTGCGCAATGGGTTATATATGACATATATTTTATGAAATGCAATACAAACTATAATGCACACTACACATATTCACGCAAGTCGTGCCTTAAAAATACAACCAGGAGACTTTATTCACGCAAGGGCGTTACACAACACAACCACGTGTTTTATTCACGCTAAGGATGTTACAGTCCCCTTATGCAGAAATAAAGAACACGGGGTGAAATCCCTTGGGGCTGCGTCAAAATATCATTCACACATAAGCACTTCCTAACCCTCCATCCTCCACTCCTCCTTCTTTGCTTAACAGTACCATCTACACACAGTCACTCTCCACCCATCCCTATCTCCTGCCTCGCCCTTCCTGGCTCAACAGACATTCCCATCTTGCTCAACGCCCCTTCAGCCCATCCATCCATCTCATCCCCTGCCGTCCCTTCAAATTCACTCCTTCCACATCTGCCTTCCACACCTCTTTTACTAATCTTTCTTCACTCATTCTTTCCGTGTTTTCAAACCAACACACTAATCTTTCATCATCACTATCTATCATCTTCTTTTCCCTTCCCGCTCTTCTCCTCGCCTCCTCGTTTCTCACTCTATCCATCCTTGTAACCCCTACCATACTTCTCAGACATTTCATCTCAAACATATTTTTTTTCAGTCTGCCTCTTAAATTCTGTGTGTCTGCTCCATACAATGCCGTTGGCACAATCACCACCATTATAAAATCCCCTTTTTGCATCCAATTCCAGATGCCTATTTCTCATGACATTTTAATCCCCCAAGGCACATTCTACCAATCTACAATTTACCTCCACCTCCATTCCTCCCTTTCCTGCCAAATGCGAACCCAAAAACCTAAAGCTATCCACCTCCTCCAGCCTCTCTTCTTTAAGACTTAATTCCAACTCACTGCAATACTCTCCCCTTGTACATCTCATCACTTTGCTTTTACCCACATTTACCTTCAACTTTCTACATCGCATACCATCCCAAACTCCGTCGCTAATTCCCTTAATCCAATCTTTGACCTTGCAACAAGAGCAGTGTCGTCAGCAAAAGGCAACTGGTTCACCTTCCACTTTTCTCAATTTTCTTCAATTATCTCCAGTCCTTGCCTATTACCCTCGCCTTTACCTTCCACACCACCCCACCCATGTTCATATTGAGCAGCCACGGTTACATGACACATCCCTAAGGTAGCTCTACCTATACCTCAAACCTCTCGTTCTCTCCATTTCTAATCCTAACACAGGCTCTACCACTCTCGTAAAAAAAAAAAAAAAAAAAAAAAAAAAAAAAAAAAAAATCCCTTAACAGCTCTCCCACAAACCCATATATCTGCAAAACTTCTCACAGTGCCTTCCTGCCTACCTTGCCATAAACATTTTCCAAATCTATAAAGGCTTATTTTATATATGTATATATATATATATATATATATATATATGTATATATATATATATATATATGTATATATCCATGTGTATATATATATATATATATATATGTATGTATATACATATATATATATATGTGTGTATATATATATATATATACATATATATGTATGTATATATATATTTGCCAAAACCACTTGAAAAATAAAAGAATTGATTACCGAACGTTATCGTCTATTCAAGACATCATCAAGGTACAAAGAATACAGAAAATGAACAAGGTCGTAATATTTACATAGTGGTAGAGGAACTGGGAGAGGTCCAATGTTACCCGATTCCAAAAGAATTATTTACAATCTTTTTAATAATAAAGTTATCTAACTTATACAAACCTAAGCTTAAATTCATATTATTTTCAAAACTATTTTTAATGTAACATGATTCAATTATAACATAAGAACATAAGAACATAAGAAATAAAGGAGACTGCAAAAGACCATAAGGCCTACACTAGGCAGCTCCGTATCCATCACCACCTGTCATCCCCATCCATAAAGTTGTCTAATCGTTTTTTAAAACAACTGATAGTTTCAGCGCTTACTACATGGTTACTAAGTTTATTCCATTCATCGACCACCCTATTAGTAAACCAATTCTTGCCTATTTCCTTATGTTCCTTTCTACAATGTTATGACATGATGCAATAACTTTTGTGCTTTTCCAATCAATAATATGGGAGAACTCTTTTTGGTCGACGAAAAGTCCACTTGACATTTGACCCGTTTTTATATTGTATTTATGTTGACTAATCCTTTTGTTTAAATCCTTTCCTATTTGGCCTATGTACTTAAAATCACACACTTTATAAGGTATGCTGTAGATACATCCTTCTTTTTCCTTTGGAGAATTTCTAATGAGATAGTTCTTAACATTATTGTTGTTATTAGATATCACCTGAATACCAAAGCTTTTAGATATTTGGGAAAGGGTGATAAAATTTTCATGGTAAGGAATTGCTCGAATGTTCTTCAATTTGAATTCGTTTACTTGAGAGGTGTTAAAATATGTTCTGTTTTTGTTTTGTTTTTTGTTTTTTCTTCTTATGCTTTATCCATCAAATTTTTTGGATATTTTAAATTCTGACCAATCTCATCTTCAAGATACTCAGGAAAACATACTCTAAACGCTCTCAAGAACATAGAAGAAAAACAGATAACTTCGTATTTTGATGATGGTATGAATAGAAATGAATGTATGAGAGAACATTGGTTGGTCTTCTGTAGACATTAAATGATGAGCGACGAGTGACGAGCATGGTAAGAGGCTTCGTCAGGACATTCTGAACATGGAAACCCGGTATCAAGGAAAATGGAGCTCTTCAGTGTTGGACACTGGAAAGGGATCTCCCACGAACAAAATGCACTCGAAAGTCATACAATTCTACATTTTAAAGGTAAGTTTTATTGAAATATCAGCCTCATTTTTATCAGTTATGATTGTTTGAAATTTAATATGCCATCAAAGAAAAAGTATGCCTGATAGAAAAAATCTGAACACATGTTTAAAATCAGCAGATTTTTTTTTTTTATCAAATTCACCTCCTTTTGCTTGTGAGACAAGTATTTTAATAAATGGAAAATATACAACTCCCAAATGAGCAATACGTGAGTATAATACACAACAGAGTACACATAATACACAACATAATGATACGATACTACATTGGTACTATACCATCACACGAGACAGGCGGCGGCGATGGCGGTGACGGGTGGCGGCGACTCAGCGAGCGTCCGGGACAGACAGCGATTCGGCAGGCTGCTCTGGCGGTGGTAGCGGCTCAGCAGGAGGGGAGGTCGGCAGCGGTAGCGGCAGTGACGGCAGTGGCGACTCAGGGGGCGTCCGGTTCAGGCAACGGTGGCGGCCAGCAGGCTAGGCGGGTGGCGGCGACTCAACAAAATGCTGCGGCGGCGACTCAGTAGGCGAGCCGGCGGCGGTGGTGGCCAGCAGGCGGGGGTCGCAGCGACTCAGCAGGCTGCTGCGGCGGCGGTAGTTGCTCAGCAGGAAGGAAGGTCGGCGGCGGTGGCGGCAGTGGTGGCAGTGGCGGAGGCCAGCAGGCATAGCGAGTGGCGGCAACTCAGCAGGCAGGAGGTGGGGTTGGTAGCGGTGTCGGTGGCTCAGCGGGTGTCTGGGAAAGGCAGCGACTCAGTAGGCTACTGCGGCGGCGGTAGCGGCTCTGCAGGAGGGGAGGTCGGCGGCGGCGGGGGCGGTGGTAGCGGCGGCCAGCAGGCAGGGCGGGTGGCGGCGGCTTAGTGGGCGGCAACCAGCAGGTAGAGCAGTTGGAGGTGGCGGTGGCCAGCAGGCAGGGTGGGCAACGGCGGTGGTAGTGGCGACCAGCAGGCAGCGAGGTCAGCGGCTGCCAACACGCGGTCCTGCGGTTAGTTGCTAGAACGGCCGCTCTCCAGGGTCACCATTTGAAGTAGCTGGCGCTGGAATGCCATTGTTGCTACTACTGAGCACTTGCTAATAGTAAATCCCGGTAAGAGGTTAAGAAAATTCTTGTTCTTCAATTCTTTCTCCCCCCCCCCTATTAACAGAAGCCTGGGTGTTCAAGTCACTTCGGGGTCACCATTTGTAGGAGCTGGCGCTTGACTGTTTTGTTGGTATTACTGAACACCTGCTAGTAGTACGAACAACAAGGAAGAGGTTAAGAAAACTCCTGTTCCTCAATTTTTACTTCCTTACCCCCTTTATTAACAAAAAATTAAAACAAGTCTATACAGAGGCGAGATGACTCGCCGGTGAACATAATAATATGCAAGAAAGGCATATTACATATTAGACAAAGACAAGAGGTGACTATAAGCTACACCGTGGATGCAGAAAAAAGACCATCGAAGAGGTTCTTGATTTGGTGGAAGAAAAAAGGTAACTACTGAGGGAACATCAGCTGAGAATTGTGGGTTTCGTGGTAAGGAGGAGGATGGACAACGTTGGTCTCACAGGAACAAGGGAAGGAAAAAAGAAGTAGAAAAAAAAAGATGGCTTGGCAAAAATATTAACCAATGGACTGCAACCCTCACGGCTGTTTCAAGATGTCTAACAAAGAAACAAGGCTTTCTGTGGTCACCAACACCCATAATATCTATGGATAGCACATAAAAAAAACGTCAGTGTGTGTGTGAGGGTGTCTTTGTGAATGAACGGATATGTTGTTGTATCTATTGTCAAAATCATGTAACAAGTGACAGAAATATTTACTAAAGGAGAATAATTGTATCAATTAGTAAATAAAAAATATATCCATTAAAGCTTGCCGCAAGGCAATTAAATACAAAAATGAATCAGTTTCCGGCAAGAAATTGCCGAATTTTTTTCATTTCACACAGGCCTTAGTCCACAATGTTATGTTGGAGTTCTCTAACTTGGAATGAAATTGTCTGATGGCATCCAGAATGAAATATATATATACTTTTATTTTAATTATTATTTGATATATATATTTCTATATATGCAAATGAGACTAAATATTGTGCAGGTATATATATATTCCATAGGAGTAAAAAATTTATAGTATATTTGTCTAATAAAAACCAAGGACTTGTTCAAGACGTCTGCAGCTAGCTGCATCTTTTTTATCCATCTTTCCCATCTTCTTATTGTCTTCTTTGGTCATTGTATGACAGCATTTTCAAAAGGAGATGTTTCCAGTATAAAGAGGGGAAAGTAGGGGGCAAGAGAGAGAGACACGCAGACATACAAGACTAGCAAACTGACAGAGAGATCGACGGGCAAGCAAAGAAGATAACGGCTGAAAAATAGAGAGGGAAGCACAGAAAGAGAAAGAAATGGAATTTAAAAAAGTGTATGTCATCCTGTGTTTACCTAAGGGGGATCCATATTTACACTAGATAATGGTAAAAAAAATTATGACCTGAGGCGGCTGTCTGTCTCTTTACAGATGGTAGGAAATCGCAGAAAAAAGAGAGGGAGAGTGAGAGAGAGAGAGAGGGGAGGGGAGGAAGGGGAGGAAGAAAAAGTTCGAGAAAGGGACTGGTGGATAGGGAAGGGAACGAGAGAGAAAGAGAGAGAGAAAGACAGAAACAGAGAGAGAGAGAGAGAGAGAGAGAGAGAGAGAGAGAGAGAGAGAGAGAGAGAGAGAGAGAGAGAGAGAGACGGGGGAGATGGAGGCAAGCAGGGAGAGAGATGATATATTCTTGTGGCATTGAGCTTTCGACCAAACACAAGTGTTCCTTTGTCCCCGAGAGAAATGTCAACACAATTGGGTATTCGTAGATGCTAATAAGATGTACAGTAGAGTTAAATTCTTCTCGAAATCGACATTTCCATTTAGAAAAAAAAAAAAACTGCTGAGGGGAAGGGAAGGGGAGGAGAGGGCGGTTTTAAGCAGTCACTCTAGTAAGTGCAACTGAAGAGGGAGGAGGGAGGCGGGAAACGACACTCGTGGCAAACATTCAGGTTTGTATACCATCAAGCTTCGCAAGTTAACATGTATGAGGAAAGGGTCACTGTATATATATCAAGAAGTTTTTAAGAAACTGATTCCAAAAGTTGTCCAGATTTCTCCAGGGAGCTGCGCAATTTGCGACCTTTCCCTGAAAGGACCTTATATAGACATTTCAAAACATGAGATCGAACAGATAATGGAGCCAATGACACTGGAATTGAAAAATGAGTCCTTTGATTTTTTTCTGGTCCACTCCTTTTGGTCTTTAGCTAGGTTTTCACATAAATTTAATGAAATAAAAATGAAACGGAGATGAGGGTTCTTAAATGTAGATGTCATCGTGTCATGTCTGGTTACAAAGAACATCCACTGAGAAATCCTAAGAAGGAATGAAAAAAGTCGGTAATATCTAAATCCTTGGCGAATTTTGTTACGCTTGCTCTACAAATCAGAGATACTGTAGATCCGGAATGCCGTATTCAAAAATATTTAGCTAACCCACGGCTTCATAATGTATTTTCAATACATATACCAAGGGCTTTTCCCCCCTTACAAGGGAGGTAGCCAGAGTCAAAGACATAATTCCATTCCCACTTATTTCATCCCAACATACTCCACTCCCATTCACTATCCCTCCCTCCCTCCCTCTTTTCTTGGCTTTTCCAAGATGACGGGTCATCCCTGAATCTCGCCCACTGCCCTGTGTCAGAAGCTATGCAGCAAGACACAGGACATCCACAGCAAGGCCGCTTCATTAAATCGGCGACCCCCCTCTCCGTCCCCTCGTACAGAGGAAGAGAAGACGGGGAGAAATCCCTTTGGGCTGCGTCAAAATATCATTCACGCATATTCCCTCACCCCACCCCACTCACTCCCTTCCATGCATCACAGTATCATCCATATACAATTATTCTACACTCATTCC
>NW_027467724.1:105000-202500 GCF_046742065.1 Oratosquilla oratoria
AATACAGAGCCTTGTGGGACCCCACTTATCATATCTTCCCAATTTAAGTTCTTGTCTCTAAGTACCACCTTCATTTTTCTCCCATTCAAGAAATCTTCCATCCATTCCAATAACTTTCCTTGTATTTCACCTATTATTTCAATTTTTCATAGTAGCTTTTTGTGTGGTACTTTATCAAAAGCCTTTTGTAAATCCAAGAAAGCAAAATCTGCCCATCCGTCTCTTTCTTGCATTATTTCTATCAATCTTGAGTGAAAGCATAATAAGTTTGTGGTACATGATCTTCCACTTTCAAAACCAAATGTTTAGGATTTAGTTTTTGTTCTTTTCAAAGTGTTTATTAAATTTATTCCTAATAACTTTTTACTACTGTGCTTGTAAGGGATACCGGTCTATAGTTTGTTGGATTTTCTTTATCTCCTCCTTTGTATATTGGTACAATATTTGCATTTTTCCAATCTTGTGGTACTTTTACCTCTTTGAGTGAGAAGTCAATTATCTTGTGTACTTTGTGCGTTTGTTCATCTATACATTCTTTCAATATATGTAGTGAATCAGCTGCTGAGTGTACTTAGGTGTGGTTGTAGTATTTCTGCAGCTTTCTCTGCGTTATGGTGTGTGTATCCAATTGTTATGTTGTCTGCGTAGGAAAAGATTTGTATTTCTGAGGTGTTGACTGTGGGTATATTGTGCATGTATATATCAATGAGTGTGGTACTCCGTTCTTAATATTTCTGATTTACGATGATTGGCCATTATATGACACATAGGCATTTCTACATGCCAGATAACCGGCCAGCCATCTTTTGGTATTGTTCGGGGTTATGGCCAATACTCGAGTGTGTTTTTGAATCTCGGCCCTGATTTTTTCCGGCTCCATCAACTTCCACTCAGCGAAAAAAATACACGGGAGCGACGAGCGATTTTGCTCGGGAAAGTTCCAATGTCGCTCTCGCAAATCCAATAGCGGGAGCGATCCCCCACAAAAAAAAATCGCTCCCGCGGCAAGATTCAACGTTTTTCATGCATTATCCATCATTTGGCAATCCCTGAATCCCATCACCATTGATGAAAGGATCAGAGCAAACACAACTTACCTGTGATCAATCATTGCATTATCAATCGATATCATAAACGCAACGCATCAATCAACTTTAATTTTTTGATGTACGTACGTATGTTTACGCGGTATAGCTGCTAGAGTTCAATGGCTTACCTAGCCTAGCTTCGTATCAGCTGCATGCGCGCGTATACTATAGTGCATGTTGACTAGTCTCTACACGACTATCGTGCTACATAATGTAGCTAGTTGCGAATTGCATAGTGCCTGTATGCAGGGAAATTCATTGGTTGCATGCAGCTAGCTGCCCAATGAATGCGCTGACTACATATACAATGCACCATACTCAATACCACATCACCGCATGCATACGTACACTGTACAAATGCAAACTCGGTCGAGGCCTAGGAGGGAAACTGGGAAATCCCATTTATAACCTCGTTCGCGTATTTATGAAAAAAACAAAATAGAATAAAATGTTTGGTTAGTAATTGAAAGTAAATAAATTTAAGTATAAATATGAACATTTGATAATGATATATTTAGTTCATAGATATGGATCTTTGGAGGGAGAATAAAAAATACAAAAATAAAAAATGATTCGTTAGTTAGCTTAGGTTTACGGTAGCAAGGTCTACGTTTGTACGTCACGTCTATGCCAAACTTTAGATGATCGTACATCATGGAGCGATTTCTAGTGAAGCGAGTGAAGATGAGTGAAGATGGTTTGCCCTCAGATTCAGTCTTTTCAGAATCGAGGGAGAGTGTTTTGACGGCAGCAACCACTTCTGGACCAGCAAAGCCTAATTCAAACTACGGACAAGGGCCAAGGAAAACGAAAACCAGTAAAGCATGAATCTACTATACGCTCATGGAACCTAGATTGGCTTGAAGTGGATCGGGGCAGTGATGGTACTCTAACGGTGCATTGCAAGGCTTGTCGTGATTTCCACCCCCAACCTCTGCCAGTGGAAACAGAGGCGCTGTGTCTGCCGATCAGTTTCACCCATTCCCCTCCCCCTAAAATTAAAGGCTATGTAAAAAAAAAAAAAAAAAAAAAAAAAAAAAGTTATTTTTCATGCACATGAGTAATGAGTTAGCCTTCTAATAGTTTGAAGGAAATCGAACCTGCAAAAACATGGCTCTGGAAGTATCAAAAATGGCTCTGGTAATTAAAAAAAAATGGCTCTGGTGAAACCTAAAAAAAAAAAAAAAAATGAAAAATTACTCTGGAAAATGAAAAAGTATTTTTTCCCTGCTTCCACTACTTTTTCTCCTTCAACTTTCATTATTTACCACTTTTCTTCTTCTTCTTCTTCTTCTTCTTCTTCTTCTTCTTCTTCTTCTCCTTCTTCTTCTTCTTCTTCTTCTTCTTCTTCTTATTCATCTTCTAATTCTAATTCTTCCTTTTCTTCTTCTTCATCTTTTTCATCATCCTCTTCTTCTTCATCATCTTCTCTCTCTCTCTCTCTCTCTCTCTCTCTTTTTTTTTCTTTTTTTTTCTTTTTTTACATAATAAGATCTGACAGCCGACGGTCACTCTTATCTTCCAACATATGACAGGAAGTCCCACATTTGCACAATATAGACAAGGCTCCAAAGTTTTTTTCCTAAGATATTTATGGGACAACCACGGATTCATAGTTTAAGAAACTCCAAATAGCACTTGATTGATCGATTACTCCTTTCTCTACCAGGACGTAGAGAGCGATACATACACTAACCCCAACCGGACGATAACGCTGACGATCTACTACTGCAGCGACTTCGACTCTATCGGTTTCCTCATCTACCAGCTCCTCGTCCTCTTCGTCATCCCTGGACTCCTGATGATCGTCTTCTACACGTCCGTCATCCGTGAACTCTGGAAGTCCACAAAGAACATCAAGGCACTTACAAACTC
The DNA here is from genome assembly GCF_046742065.1 of Oratosquilla oratoria. Taxonomy (NCBI): domain Eukaryota; kingdom Metazoa; phylum Arthropoda; class Malacostraca; order Stomatopoda; family Squillidae; genus Oratosquilla; species Oratosquilla oratoria. The sequence goes on from NW_027467724.1 coordinate 107,964, forward strand.
GACAAGGAGGTGAGTAAGAAGGGAATGATTTGTTAGTAGGGAAGATGGGAAGACATTAGTTTGCCTCGTTGAGTTGTGATGGTATCTCCCAAAAAATTAAGGTCTTGATGTCTCCCCAAAGAGGTAGGTCTTGCATTGAAGTCTCCCAGTAGAAGACAAGGGGGTCAGTTGGTAAAAAGGGTTCGACGATATTTCTGAAGTAATGTTTTGGCTGAGGAAAAATATAGAGAATATATAGTTATTGAGAGGCGTGAATATGTTTTACTTCAGTGGCTTGTAGAAAGTTGTAGATCATAATTGGTGAGTTTTATGTTCTCCATTACATCGTCTATGGTTTCTGTTGGAGAGCTAGGTTTTTCCTTAGAGAGGTAGGACCCTAAGTGCTGGAATGAGTAAGGGGAGTAGGTGGACGGGTTTGTCAAGGGGATGGGGGCTGAGGGGGTAAGAGTCTGTGGGTGGGGTTCTTGTAATTCAAGTGGTGGGAGGATGGGAGCTTTGCTTAGGAGTTTTAATCATACACACTAGGAAGGTGTCGGAGGTTGTGCGTAGGGTTCTGGTGCCATGTGGATGGCTTCGCTTGGTAAGGATATTCTGGTGGAATTATTGAGGTTGGGGCTTGGTTTGATCGTCGTGTTTCCGTGTATGTGGCTCCAAGTCACATACACGTACTCGTGCTTGGGTTTCTCTAAATCTGTTCTTATCTGAGTCAGAGACAGAAGTCTTCTTTTCAAATGGGGTATACTACATCATCTAAGGATGACGTAGGGTCATCTTGTTTGTAGTTTGTGCATTTGGCTGAGACTGAGGATACGTTACCATGTGAATGGGCTGAGTAAAGGACACAAAATATTAAGTTCACAGAGAAATAACACATTTCATCTCTTTTGGGCCAATGTAATGACCATAAACATAACAAAAACAGTGTTTTTTTTAATCATCGACAAGACAAGATAAATACAATACATTTAAAAGGAATAAATGAGATAATCTCAGATACTGTTATATTTGATAGATTTTTATACAACTACTAAAATATTATTGCTATGATAAAATCGGTTTCTACCATCTTAGTCAGCATGCTAAAAATAATTTGTAAAAATACAAAATCAAGTTAAAAAAAAAAAAAAAAAAAAATTTGATTAGTGTTACTAGTTTGGAGTGGGCTGTTTGCTTCGTTCATATGGAAGGTTTGTAGGGTGAGGTGGAAGTACAACAGAGGGACTTTGTTTTTAGGAGGGTTGCTGTTGTTGTTTGGTTATTATTATAATTCAGGCCACAATTGGGTGACTTTTCTAGGGTCTCCTTTTCTAGCTTCTTCCCCTTGTGAAGTGAACAGGGTGTATCCTAAAAATGGCTGCTCAGTCGCACAGGATGCTGCCGAACTGGTATGCGCCTTATCCCACTGCAGAGCGACCACTGGACCTACAACACTACCCGTGTGTGTTGTGATTAAGGGCTTCCTGAGATTACATTCCCATGCCCCCACCATCATGCACCATCGCCGGGAGACTTCTTTTTTGTTGTTAAGTGGAAGACTAGAGCATTGCTATTGGGAGAATGTTTGATAGTGATTGAATACACTGTCAGTCTCAGAATCTGCCTCACTTTTACCAACAACTCCCAAATGAGATTCAAGCCCAGGGATACCAGGAGGAGATGGTAAAGCAGCAGTTAGTTTCCCTTCGTCCCGCTTCCGAATTCCGCTTCGAGATCTTCCCTTCCACTTCTTAAATAGGAGATGAAGCGGAGAGGGTTGGAAGACCCTGAAACAGGATTCATAACAGGCAGGTAATGCTCCGCTTTCTCCCCCAAAATATTAGCAAAGAAAAAGGTAAAGGAAAGAACAGAAGAGGATGGAAGAGGAAAGAAAGAATATGGAGACAGGTGAGAAGAGTATTGTGGTTTGGGGAAAGACTTAAAAAATAAAGGAGTGAGGGAGAGAAATAATGAAACTTGGTTGTCGTCTTCCAAGAGACACAGAATACCGAACCATCGGTACTTACACCGGGACATAGGGGTGAGGGGAAAGCAGCAACGACTGCAACAGCACTGTAGGAGGGAGGCCAAACGCAGAGTATGGGATCCAATATATATGACGTTTCGATAAACACAGTTGAGAAACATTTTACTCCTTATATAGCCCGAGCTTGCGGGGAGAAACAAACATAAAAATGGCGTACACACAATTTGCGTAAATTGCTTGTTACTTGGTTATTTCTGAAGAAACCCTGCTGGGCGAAACGTCAAAGATATTGGATCCCATACTCTGCGTTTGGCCTCTCTCCTACAGGGGTGAGGGGAAGCTGAAGGAGGCCTGGGGATGAAAAATGGGAAGAGATGGAGATGGGGGGGGAAAGAAAGCAAATAACGAAAAGAGAAAAATAAATAATCTAAGAATATAGGAAAAGGGAAAAAGAAAGGTTGTGAATCTGTGAGTCAGACTAAAACAAATTCAATTCTAGTTGAGAAAGACTGGAAGTGGGAGGGGAAAGGAAAGTTAGGAAAGAGGGAAAGAGGAATACTTTGTGAATAAAAAGGAAAAATGGATGGAGAGGATGAATAAGAAAAACAAGACTTCTAATGACCGACGAGAAGTTTCCAACAATGTCTGTGACAAAGTTAAGAACGTGTTCAACTGACGAAAAGAGGACAAAGGGGGGAAGCTGAGGAAAGGAGAGCAGAAGGACAGCGACGACAAGTGGAAGTAGATCGAGGAGACAGGGGTATAGGACACGAAATGTTAAAGAAAAGAGAAATGTGCAGGGAAGTGAAGAATGGGAGAGAAGAATAAAAACGAAAACTGGACAGAAAGTCATATCGTTGGTGTGGTAGAAACATGTTGTTGAAGGTGAAGATGGCGAAGACGGAGGAGGAAAGTGGGTAATGAATATCGAGAGAAATTTCACATAATTGATAAAAATAATCTTAACCTCATCATCACGAGACCCAGCTCTCAGTTGAATAAAACCATCTGGCGGCATAGGCCAAAACAAAATCAGTGAAATGCGTCATCGTAGGAAAGGTATTGATGGAGATGACTTTATTCCCATCATTACGAGACCCAGGTCTCAGCTGCATAAAATTGTCAGCCATATACCAGAACAAAATATAAGTGCATTTCGTTGAGAAGGGGTTAAGAGCAGTTTATGCAAATTCACCAGATGTCGCAGCCCTCTCTTATGCAAATCTTTCCTTATCTAGCAAGTAATGTATTTTTTCTGTTTGACAGAGACCCCGAGGTAACTGTAGTGTTCCCACCCCCATTTATCTTTATACTAAGCTAGATTTCCTTTTTTTCTCTTCCTTCTGTACCTTATTAGAGGTTAATAATCTGGGATCTTGGACTCCCCAAGTGCCCGTAGTTGTCCCCCATGGAGTCTAATGACCCAAAATCAGAAGTAGTTAGTAGATGTCACATTATTTTATTCAGTGATGGAGTAATCTACAGGAAGCTGATGGAAAATTAAACACGTGTGCAGTAAGCATAAGAGAAACTACTGGATCGAAACCTATTTTTATTTCATTTAAAATAATGTAGTTTTTTATTATTTCTCTAAGAAAACTATGGTAATCAATAGAATGATTTTAACCGTATAATATTCAGAATAATTACTATGACTCCGTTATGATTCATGAATCATTTAGCAATAGAAAGTACCAAGAATTAAAAGTGAGAAGAACTAGTCATAGAAACCATGCTGCATGTACTATTTTTAGAATAATATATAGTATACCTACAAATTCATACGTTGACCTTAGGATAACTCCCTTTGACTTTTAGTTCTGTTTGCATTACTACGCATGGGTAGGTGCCACAGGTTCCCCGAAGACTGATATATCCCACGTTTTGTACCCTGAGCCCTCGACATCTTTCTCAGTCCCAGAGGTTCCTCTCAGCAGAACAAAGTGGCTGAATCCAAACAATCCCTAGCGATGGTTCTGGAAAGGGCCACAGGTTCCCCGAAGACTGGTATATCCCACGTTTTGTACCCTGAGGCCTCGACATCTTATCTCAGCCCCAGAGGTTCCTCTCAGCAAAACGAAATGGCTGAATCCAAACAATCCCTAGCGATGGTTCTGGAAAGGGCCACAGGTTCCCCGAAGGCTGGTATATCCCACGTTTTGTACCCTGAGGCCTCGACATCTTATCTCAGTCCCAGGGGTTCCTCTCAGTAAAACGAAGTGGCTGAATCCAAACAATCCCTAGCGATGGTTCTGGAAAGAATGTGCTCTAGGATTCCTGAGAGTCCATCCTCATTGCCTCGAGCTTCCCCAGCTACACATCCTTAAGGATTACGAGTGAAAGAGGTCGGTGCTCCTTACCTAGAAAGGGAGATTCATCGACACAGGGAGGCGCTACCATGGAGCTGCCACCGAGAGAAAGGTAAATAGCCTTGCGGTACCCAGAATCAAAGGAAGAACTGCCACCCGGTACGGATGCTGTTAACTCATTCGCTACGGCGATATCTTTTAACCTCTTCTATACATTGACGCCTACGTAGGCGTCATGAGCCTGTAGCTGAGTTACACCCGAATTCTGTGAACTGGCTTGATCACGCTTTCACAGTGAAAGAGAACGAATAATACAACAGTGACGTTATATTCTATAACGCAAGTATTGTGATGCATCATCGAATCATCGTACATTAGGCATCCGATGCTGCGCGAGAGAATTTTACTCGTATTAAAGAGGTTAAGTTGAATGAAATTGCGTGGAGCTCATCAGAATAAAACCTGAAGAGTACGCCACGAGAGCCATAACTCAGTCTTCCCATTCACAGCGCCCTTAGGGTATCTTTTCTTCCTGACAGCTTTAGCACGGTGGCGCACTTTATAGATTTTGTTGTAGGATTAATTCCCTCTATGGTACTTCTTTCCTGTCTACCAACAGATTAATCGATTCGTCTCCATGGCACCCTCTCAGTAGTGAAGGAGTTATAGCCGGCCGGGTGGTGGCACCTTTCCCTTCACTTTTTCTGCCACCAGATTATTTTGGTCATCTCCGCGGCATTCTTCCCTTTGGTAGCGAAGGGGAAGGTCTCTTTCGACCAGCATACTCCACCCCGGCTGGCAATTTTTCCTTCTTCATTCTACCACTAGGCTCTTTCATTGATCTCCGAGCCACCGCCTTTGGTAGTGATGGGACCATGGTCTATCTTGATTAATGCCATCCATACTGGGCGTAGCAGTTTTCCCTCTGAGCCTGGGTGTCGACAGGCCTAACCTAACCTAACCTGTCTTTCGTCTCCGCGGCAATTCTCTGGTAGCGCCTCCCTGTCTCCCTTCCTCAGTAGGGAGCGGCACTTCTCGTCCCAGCAGACACCAGGCTCATAATGTGTGGCTGCAGAGGCGGATCTGAGGCGAGGAAGCTGGACTCTCAGAAACCCCTGAGCACATCCTTTCCAGAACTATTGCTGAGGATTCTGGGCGATAAGCGATTTTGTCTCAGTTAACCCCCTTCTGTGTCGGGATGCTTGATCCATATTCGCGACTGGCACCCCATCGACAAAATCAAACCCATTCACATGATCTATACTTCCTTCTTGCAGCAGGAGTGTCTCCTACGGAGGCAACAACGAGACCTTCTACTTACGAGTCATGACCGACTCACGTCAACACCAGCACCACCACCACCACTTGCAGCCCCACCACCACCGCCCTGGGAGCGGAGGACCCGCAGGGCTCGGAACCAGCACCCTCGGGACCCCAGCAGGCAGCGGGGGCCTCAGGGTCAACGGGACCTTCCCTGTCAACGGTCGCCTCCTTGGAAGCAGCGGAGACTCCGCCTACAACAGCTCGACGTCGCTCTACGTCCCCTACGGCGCTGGGTCAGCCTCAAGTCACCTTCGCACCCCCTCGCCCACCTCCCGCGCTTTTACAAAGAAGTCCCGCGAGAAGGGCGAGGATGTCAAAAAGGCGAGAAAGCAGGTGAGTGTCCTAAAGAAAGGTGTTCAGTAAGAGATACATTGGAGTTAGGAGCCGAAATATATTGTATTTTGTATTGTATTGTATTCCTAACTCTAGGAAAACCGAAGGCATAGACAGATTTCTTGGGAAAGGTGGGGTGAAAATAGCAAGGACTTCCAATTCTAAAAAAGGAAAAATTGTCAAGAACAAGAATATAAAGGGACTGCCCCATAATGTCCTCAGTACCATTTATCGCATTCCTTGCGGTAGGTGCACCTCCTCATATTACGGCGAGTCAGGTCGAGGCGTCGAGAAACGCATAGCCGAGCACAAACAAGACTTGAGGTCACACAGGACGTCTAACTCATGTGTGTGTGCGTGTGTGTGTGTGTGTGTGTGTGTGTGTGTGTGTGTGTGTGTGTGTGTGTGTGTGTGTGTGTGTGTGTGTGTGTATGTGTGTGTGTGTGTCTGTGTGTGTGAGTTTGTGCGTGTTTGTACTTGTAAGTGCGTGTAAGTGCGTGTAAGTGTGTGTAGGTGTGTGTGTGTGCGTGTGTGTGTGTGTGTGTGTGTGTGTGTGTGTGTGTGTGTGTGTGTGTGTGTGTGTGTGTGTGTGTGTGTGTGTGTGTATTTATGTGTATTGTCACATGCATATGGACATACATGTGAATCAGAGAGGGAATGGAGACAGGGACAGACAGAAAGACAAACTGACAGACAGACAGACAGAGTGTAGATGTTTATTAATTATTTGCCTGCATCACTTAATTCCGCATGGCTGTGTAATTTCTTCTCTTTTATATAATATTGCTCTGTGATCTTTACCTTCCCTTCGGCAGGTGATCAAGATGCTCATCATGGTGGTGGTGCTCTTCTTGCTGTGCTGGGGGTCGAGACTCACCTTCGAACTCATTATCGTCTTGAAACTGCAAATCTTCGACCAGATCTTCTACACGTGCAAGGTCACCTTCTGGCTCCTCCCCTTCATCCATTGCTGCATCAACCCTGTCATCTATTGTTTCATGTCGAAGAACTTCCGCAGGTCTATGCTTCGTCTGCTGGGAAGCCCATGCCAGTCCTACTGCAACCGTAGGGGAGGCTGCTGCAGCTGTTGCCTCAGGAGCCGTCGTCCCATTCCGAAGCCGCTACTGACGAGGGCCGCAGCCCGAAGTCTCTATTCCTCTTGCTCACCCGACAACTCCACCCGACACACGGACATGGAGACAGTGTCCTCAATCTAGGGAAAGAGGTGGTGGGGGGGAGGCAGTGGGGTGCAAGGAAGGAGGAAGAAAAGGGTAAAGAAAAGTAAAGGAAGAGGAAGAAGTTCACCTGAGGGTTTAGGAACAACAGTGGAAGAAAAGAGGACGGATGTGGAAGGGAGGGGAGAAGGGGAGAGGGGAATGGAGGGGGAGAGTCAGGTTGGGGAATGGCAATAAGAAAGGGAAATCAAATGTAGAATGGAAAATAATAAAGATGTGTAGAAATGGGTCAGGATGATGGGAGGGGTGAGAACACGAAAAAGAAAGGGAGGGATTGGAAAGTAATGGATAACTTGGAAAACAAAGGGTAAGGAAGGGGCAGAAGGTAAACTAACGAGAAGATTGAGGAAAAAAAAAGATAAACGAGGTGAAATAAGAGAAATGGGAGGTGGGGGAAGACTCGGGAACTATTGAAAACACAGTTAAGAATTTCAGGCAGAGAAAAATTATTTACAAAAAAGGGGATCAGGAAGAACAAGGGAAATATACGGACTGGATAAATTAGATTAAAAAAAAAATGAATGAGAAAAGACGTGCGAGTGAAGAATGGACAAAGAGAGGGAAAACAACAAACAGAAGAAATACACAGAAAGGAAGAAAAAACCTAAAATGCACCCACAACCCTCACACCTGTTTTTTTTTTTTTTTTTTTTTTATGCAAAACTTGTACTGACCTGGTGCTGTCAGATTTAGTGTGACACAGCTACCGAGCCGATACCGACCCAATTGCCATTACCGTCGGTCCGGTCCCGGTCCACAGGAGCCGCAAGACCGGTCTTGACACACGGACTGCACAACAAGCCAATGACGTAATTCATAATGTCGCTCACAGTGAAACTATGATGTCAGACTAGTACTGTCGAAAGGATAGACTTCGAGCGATCGCTGTCCGATCCTGTGAATCTAGTGTCGTTTGAACGATTCTGTCAGACTAAGAGGTGTTGTTGGATCAGTATTGTCAGAACAGTGCTACCATGGCTGTGTTTTCGGGTCAGCACTGCCATGCAAGTAATGCTAGACAACTGAGATCATAATGGCCCTTCGAACCGAAATGTCCGTACCAGTGTTGCCGAACCGATACTTTTGCACAACAAGACCACCGGACCAGTGACATAAAAGTTTCTGATACATTTATATACTATGTAACTGGTACTGTCAAAACGACAATGCTAGGATGACCTCATCGATAAACTTATTCTTGATACAGTAAGTATGGGTTTTATGCGTTTTGCATAAACGATAAGCTTCGTCGAGCCAAGAGAATGCCCATTGTTTAACTCTAGTTCACGTCAGTATAGTGTAGAAATGTTTACGTTGACGCCATTACTTCCATTCCAGAAGCTACGGATAAGTAGTTTTTCTTACCTTAATTTCAGTGACTGAATATCGAGGGGCCGTTCTCATTTCTTCTGTAGATAGAAGCGTTCTGCTACTTGAATTTAGTGAACCATCAAGACCAAGCTGCAAGAATGACATTTTAGGGTTGTTCGTTAGTATTATAATTAATTATACAGTATTGATGAAGAGTTATCAAGTTTATTTCAAATGTAATATATCTAGTTCCATTTATTTTACTAATTAGATTTTTCATGTCGGATGATGGAACTACCTCGTAGATATAGTAGGTCTGGACTAAAAGGACGAAATTTGGGACATTAGTGATAATTCCAGTTGATAATTAGTGGGTTCTTAGACCCAGGTGATAGAAGTTATAGAGCTTCTTTTATAAGTGTGACTAATTAATTTCTCATGATGTCAGCAGTTGATCATAGATAGTATCGACAAAAGTGCGTCAGTGATAAATGATAACATCTTGATGATCTCATCTAGTGTATAAGTCTTTCTTGGTTCTGGTCCCTGGCAAACATTAAAGTATGTGATACATCTTAGGACAGAGACTGCAACTAAATAATATGGCATGAATTTGTTCTATATTATGCATCTTTAGTATCTATCCACTCATACAATGTATCTATGAATTTAATCATCCATACGTTCATGGAAACGATCGCATTTTCATGAGTTTCATACTGTCTATTCCTACGATTTGAGGACTTTATTTACAGTACATGCTTGTGAGCATTGCCACACTGTCAAAGAATACTCCGCGACACTACCTAGGATGTTGTCAAAGGGTGATTCAGGATAAGGTGAAAACCACTTACTGATATCAATTGTTTGGATTTAGTTTCTCGGACATTGCTTATTTCAATGGGGTCAGGGCTGTGAGCCTGTAGTGCGTATATGTATCTAGTGTGTGAGAGCGCGCGGTACGTGTGTGTATACATCCATGCAGAAATAGATATTTATATTCAACGCCATTCTATTATCCATTACTAATGATGAATAATGATATATTTCAGGTCTGTTGCGCTTTGAGTGGACCTACTATGCTGAAGTGGTCGACGTTAGTCCTGAACTCTTCTAACATAAAGAACAACTATCTGGAGTCCCTGTCTTCGCAGCACCAACAGAAACTACTGAGAAAAACTCACGGCTCTCCAATGTGATCACATGCCATACAGCCCATTCCTGTGTCAGTGTTCGTGTCTCCGGAATTTGGTCCTCACGTGTGATTCCACTAAGTGACATCTTGTATGACTTTTTGGCAGGATATAATTGGCTACAAATTACCTCCATGGCCTCTGGAGAATGACGACCCCTCAGATTGGAGACCACTGTTCGAAGTAATAAGTAAACATATATTTCAAAAGAAAGAAAACGATAGGCCCAATCTAATCCGATGAGGATGTCTTGATAGATACGGAAAAAATTAGAGAGACATTTGATGAATATTTTCTCTCAGTGTTTACAAAAGAGAGGTCAGATATGGTACCTGATTGCAACTCGATCTTCAGTAGGAAAGAGAGAGATAGACTAACTAGCATCGGCATTAGCAAGGAAGATGTAGTCAAACAAGTAGATAGAATTAAAGATACAAAATCCCAGGGTCCAGACGATTTTTTTTCGAGAATGCTAAAAGAGTGCAAATATGAAATCTGTGAGCAGTTAATGGAAGTATTTAGTAAGTCGGTTGACACTGGACGCGTGTTTATTTCTTGGGGGCAGGCAAACGTTGTTTCTGAAGTTAAAAAAAGAGGAAAATTTTCTATGCATAATTACAGACAAATTAGTTTAACATCAGTTATAGTTAAAATGCTGAAATCATTAAACCAAATAGTATCAGGGAACATTTAGCGAGGCATAGTCTGATTCATGATTCATAGAATCGGTTCACCAATGGTTGGTCGTGTGTAACTGAATTTTTATCCTTTTACGCTAATGTCTACAAGGCGGCAGATAACGATAGTTACAATGTTATATAACTAGACTTTATCAAAGTGTTAGATAAGGTTCCTGCCTGAGACTACTAAATAAAATCATGGCCTATGGAATAGGAGGAAAAGTGTTATATACCTAGACTGTAGCAAAGTGTTAGACAAGATTCCCCACCTGAGACTACTAAACAAACCCAAGGCCTATGGAATAGGAGGAAAAGTGTTTGAGTGGATTAGATAATGGATTAATGACAAAAAACAACGTGTCACCATTAACATTGTCAAATTCATGTGGGATAGTGTTAATAGTGGAGTTACTCAGGGCTTGGTTTTGGGTCCTTTATTGTTCATTATGTATAGAAATTAATTGGACAAAAGGATTAATAGTAATGTTAGTAAATTTGCAGATGGGACTAGGATAGAACGCCATATTAGGTCGGGGGAAGATGCTAGGATACTGCAGGAGGGTCTTAATAAATTGTTTGCATGGTCGGAGAAATAGATTCAATATATCAAATTGCAGTGTTAACCGTAGGATTACACAACCCAACTACCAAGTATAGCTTAGATAACGCCATATTAGAGAAAACAGAATGTGAAAAATGGCTTGGGAGTGTTGGTAAATCCAGACCTTAAATTCAGGAAACAGTGCATTAGTGCTAGGAACAGAAATAACAGGTCATTAGGATTTATTGCTAACACTATTACATACAAAAATACGGAGGTAATCATTAAGCTCTATCTGGAGATAGGCCCTTCTTGACTATGCAGTACCGCTTCGGTCTCAGTCCTATGGAGTGGATATCAATTCACTAGAATCAGTACAGAGGAGAATGACTAAAATGATGCAAAGGCTTAGAAATTTGCCATACGGACACAGGCTTAGGCACCTTAACTTACACGATTTGGTAACCTAACCTAACCTAACCTAATCTAACCAGAGGTGATCTGATAGAGGTATTAAAATGGGTCAAGGGATTTAACGAAGGTAGTATAGGTAAGGTCACCATATCAAGACTGCAGGGCAGGGCTCGTAGTAATAGATTTGAATTGGACAAATTCAGGTTTAAGAAAGAAATAGACATGAACTGTTTTACCAACAGAGTGGCTAACGAATGGAATAGACGGATCAGTAGTAGTGTAGCTCTGAAACAATTGGCTGTTTAAGAGAATGTTAGATAACTTTATGAATAGGGATGACAGGTGGTAAGGGACATAGCACAGCATAGTATATGTCTTATGGTTTCTTGCAATCTCTTCCATTCTTATGTTCTAACTGTAGACCAGCGCAGCGTGGTGAGGTGCAAAACTAAATTCTCAAATTAAGACGCTCCTATATTGCGTCTCCAGCTGGTACTTGCAGTCCATTTACTTTGACTGTTGGATAGACCCTTCCCATCACTGACGTATAATTCTGTGGTTGAACACTGTGACACGGTCTTCAGCAGAGGTGCGCCTTACTATATCTATTATTTCATCTGAAGCAGGACAAGATAGTGAAGATCAAAACGGACAGACTATACACAGCTATATTTTGCTATTCGTGTGGTAACAAAATCAGGCAATGAATGGCTCAGAGATGATTCACTCATTGTAGCTTTGCCTATAGGCAGCCGGCAACAGTCTCTGACACCTCCCATCAAACTCAGACACGACAAAAAAAAAAAAAAAAAAAGACTTCTGTCCATGATATATGGCTTTACACTTTTTTTCATCATTTAGGAAAAGCAGAAAATGTAGGAATATAATCTCCAATTGTAATTTTTTCTTAGGGAAAAAGATATATAGTGAGGTAAAAAACAAAAATTACCCCTTGAGTGGATCTCAGGATACCGACAGCTTCTGATCGCGATCGATGAAAAGATAATCCCCTCCAACGTCCATCTAGCTCACTATCGGATTCACAATTCCTATATACGAACGCCGACCACACACACACACACACACACACACACACACACACACACATACACACACACACACACACACACACACACACACACACACACACACACACACACACACACACACACACACACACACACACACACACACACACACACACACACACACACACAAACACACACACACACACACACACACGAGATGCTACAGAAAAATGCAAAGATGAACTAAAACTATTTTACAGGTTTATAAGTGGTAAATTGATTTTTGAGGAGGCCTCAGTTCAGACAGAATTAATGACTGAAAGCTTCCAATCTGTTTCTACTATGGAGAATTTTTTTTTTTTTTGGGGGGGGGGGATGCGAGGGGAGCAAGAATTTGGGCTTGGAAGATGAGACTGTAAAAGTAAGGGAATTGTTCAATCTTTGGGATCATTGCATGTGCCAAAAGCTTCAGGACCCAACGGGGTCTCCAACTTAATACTTAAATAGTATGAATATTCTGAAAGACAGTCAGTTTGGATTCAGATCCGGAGGGTCATGTGTGTTCAACATTTGAAAATTTTATTTGAGAATAATTGATGTGCTGTAAGATAGATGGATGGGTTGACTGTGCATACCTAGACCTAGAGAAGGCTAATAAATTACTTCGCAGTTAAATTATATGTAAATTGGAACATACTCAAAAACTAAGAGACAAAATACTCAAATTGTTGAAATATTTCATGAAGGAAGAATACATGAATACAGTAATAATGGATAAGATGTCGGAATGGAAAGTAGTAACGAGCGCAGTTCCACAAGGTTCATTGCTTGCTCCAATAATGTTTCTTGTCTATGTCAATGATATGATGGAAAGTACAACAAGCTATGCTGTTGCAAAAACCACGAGAAGAGTGAAAAACAAGGAAGAATGTAAGCTATTGCAAAAAGATCTTGACACTATTTTTGTATAGGGCCAAGAATGGGAAATAAACCTCAATACAAAAAAAAAATGCAAAGTACTGGAAACGGGTAATAGCTACAAAAGACCATCTTTAAACTCTTCTTAGAGAGTGAACCCGTTACAAAGGCAAAAGACAACCTGTCACCTGACAGACATATTAGCATGTCTACGTAACTAACTACACTCAACAAACGATTACCTCTAAAACTACTACGTTTATACTCATTTCCCTTCACCATATATAGAAGCAACAAGCATGCACTCCTCAAATCAACCGGGACACTAGGGTATTCCCTTCCCTGAGACACACAGTGAAAAGCTCCGCCAACCACCCCATTTTCACTACTTCATCTTTTGTCATACATTTTATTTTATATCTATCTAATCCTGGTGCCTTACAAACTTTCTTTGTCTTTTTTTAATGCTACTTGTGCCGCTTTTCACAATTACCCCCATCATTTTTATCGTCCATCAGCCATAACCACAGTTTATCATCTGCTACATTCAACAACGAGAGAGAATTATCCCATCTCACTCTCACAACTCTCGTCCTTTGACAGTTACCAATCAGCTCCTTTAACCAAGTTCTCACAACCAGATTTTTCTCTTTGCACGCTTTCACGCTTTTGGTTTCCTTTCTATGACATATTTCATTACATTCAAAATCTCCAATCATTAATCCTATCCCATCCGCTTTTTTTTTTTTTTTTTTTTTTTTCCCTCTTTTAACACATAGCATCACCATCTTTACTTCTATCTGGTATCCCGAGGGGCCAACATTTAGTCTCCGAAGCGGGACCAATATCACATTTGACACGCACAAGAACCTTACCTCTCACACAAAAGACCGACCAGTGAAGACAAGGAAGAAACTGAGCATGATCAAAAAAGTTGTAATCAAAATACTTGGACAACAGAAATAAGTACTCATCAGTATGTATAAGAACTCATAAGAACTACAGTTGACTATGCTAGCACAACACGGTATCCATATATAATGGAAAAGGACAGTTTACAACATTTATTGAGCATTCACAATCAGAAACTAAAATTCTTCCGATAATACATGAGAATAAGTGTCACGTCCTTGACTTGAGCAGAGTCCTGTGCTTGTGCTGTGTTAAACACTTCTGTGAATAAAGTCTCCTGTTTGTAATTTTAAAGCACGCCTTGCGAGAATATATATTATAAAAAATTATATATATATATATATGTGTGTGTGTGTGTGTGTGTGTGTGTGTGTGTGTGTGTGTGTGTGTGTGTGTGTGTGTGTGTGTGTGTGTGTGTGTGTGTGTGTGTGTGTGTGTGTGTGTGTGTGTGTGTGTGTGTGTGTGTGTGTGTGTGTGTGTGTGTGTGTGTGTGTGTGTTTTACATATACGTGACCTATTGAATCACTGCGTAATACCTGTCTGTTGGAGAGCGCCTTTTACGTATGATCGTAGATAAAAAGAAGCAAAAACGTTCTTGATTTGGCAGAAAAAGCTCGCTCCGCTTTCCCATTGGCTCAGAATATTCAAACTACCTAGTTTGGATACATTTTGCCATGTTTGAAACGTCGGCTCCCATTCGCTTAGTATATAAGGACAATGCCAAGGATGACCGAGTGAAAGTCAACACAGAAGTCAACAGAAGTCACAGAAATCGAGAGAAGTCGAACGGAAGTCAACAGAGAAAGGAACCAGAGAGACTACAAAGAGACAGTTCAAGAACATTAGTAAAAATAGAAGAAAAGAAAATAATTTGAAGCCCAGGGCTCCTCTGAATCTACGTAGAATAATCTACGTCGTCGACTTTCGACAACTCCGCTAAACAAGTCCTTTGAACCATAACTACGGGCCGTCTCCAAAATAAAGTGTTCAAACCTTTGTTATCCGAATTCATCGGACACTATTCAGATTGCTGCTGGACTACGAGCGACGCAACTCTTCTGTTGTTTCTCTGTTTAAGAAACATCATCAAATATCTATTTGTCCTTCACTACCAGAAGCTTCTACCAGAAGAAACTACTAGAATCTGCCCCCTTCCAGAAGTTATCGTTCACCTCAAACCACCACTACCAGAAGCCACCCCTTCCAGAAGTTATCGTTCACCTCAAACCACCAATCCCGCCTGAACTCTGTCATTCGTCCAAACTGCGCACGTCTTTATTTATTTATTTATTTATTTATTATTATTTTTTTTTTCTGTCGCGACTAGCCTGACTCATAGGTGAGTCGTGACAAGAAAATTGGAGACCTTTGGCAGGACGAAAAAAGAATTCAGTTAGTGATTAAACTGCTCGTTGGGATTACTTATCTGTGGAAAAATGTCTTTCGAGAAACAGTTTGTGGAGAATTCCTCCATTGATATGT
The DNA here is from genome assembly GCF_046742065.1 of Oratosquilla oratoria. NCBI lineage: Eukaryota > Metazoa > Arthropoda > Malacostraca > Stomatopoda > Squillidae > Oratosquilla > Oratosquilla oratoria. The sequence goes on from NW_027467724.1 coordinate 123,606, forward strand.
TAAAAGAAGCTACAGAAACTCAATTAGTAAACATTGCCACAGAATACCATCTAGAGTTAGATGCTAGGAGAAAAAAAGAAGGATCTTTTTTAAGAGCTAGTTAAAAATTTAGTCGAAGAGATGTTAAATAGGGATGCCCTAAGTCATATTCACGTTGTACAAGAGACATGCACAGATCATTTTAAGAAGATTAGAGATAGAGGCGGAAATAGAAAATTTCAAAATTGAGGCTAACATACGAATCGAAAAGGAAAGAAATGAGCTTGACAGACTTAAAATTAAGGCTGACAAGGAAGTGGAATTAGTTCGCATCCAGGCTGAAATTAAACCCATCATTAAGAGGGAATCGGAGTCCTTCAAAATTTCTGAGTACACTAGTCTCCTTAATTTTTTTTAGATAATGAACCAGGGGTTTTCTTTGAGCAAACAGAAAAGATTCTGAATCATTTAGGAGTAGATAGGAATTTTTAAGATTTACTCGTCCAAAGTTCGTAGGTAGTATAAAAAAGTGTATGCATCTTTAAACGAAGCAGACAGTGAATATGGTGATGTGAAAGTGCAGGTTCTAATGGAATATGAACTTACTAGAGGCCCATAGATTAAAATTTAGAAATTTCAAAAAGTCTCCACAAGATACATACACAGAATTTAGTTCCCAGATGGCTAGGTATAGAGATAGGTTGCTGAAAGCCACAAACACAGACGCGTTTGATAGGTTGAAAGAAGTAATGTGGATAAAGCAGTTCAAGAAACAACTTGATCAAGACATTGGGGTTTATCGTTATGAAAGAAATCCTTCTGATCTAGCTAGAGCCGCCAAAATGGCGGATAAATATACACTCATTCATCACAAAAAAAGACCTGAAGCAAAGAAAACCTACTACACTCAAACAACTCAGAGCCAACACAACGCTCCCACTCTTTTTAAAAGGGGAGTGAGGACAGCAAACAAAAGAGGATTTAAAAGTCAATTTCATGATGATAGGCATTATCAAACGACCTATCCCAGATAGAGTTCCCGCAGTCCTACTCCGACTTACAGTTATTACCACAAATTTGGACATAGTTTCTATAAAAGTAGGAAAAGGCCATGCAATCATACTCGTTCTCAACCAGTGCTTGTTTCAATTAATTCCCTCGGTCCAAATAGCTATTGTAGCCCAGCTTGGACCAATTCACAAAGTAAATCGTCCTCCCAAAGTATGTCCAAACCCACTTCCTCACCACAAGTTAAGACAGAACCTTCAACTCCCGTCCTATCCCACAATTCACCAACTGAACTAAGAACCGTACTAGACTCCCATTTTGCTCCTTTTGTGATGAAAGGAACCATATAAAAATTCTGTAATAGTGAGTCAAAACCCATCTCCGTCCTTAGAGATACAGGGCTATTCGTACTCTCGTGTTGGCTGACACCTTACCAAATCCATCTGAGTCTTACTTGAACAAGGATGTCATTATAGACATTAGAAAACTCCCATTTCAAAGAGTATATCTAAAAACTTATATAGTCAAGGGAGATGTAGTTGGAGCTCCAATCGATGAGATGCCAGTGGTTGGCATTCAACTGCTTTTGTCAAATGACCTAGCAGGTAGTAAGGCAAATTCTCCTATTGTCACTAATGACCCCATTATTGATGAGACTTCACTAGAAGATCCATCCATTTATCCTGTATGTGCTGTTACTAGGTCTCAAACCAGAAAACAAAGTGCTGTACAAAACGTTCACACTTCACAAGACAACACAAACACAGATAGTACACGTGCCGAGGACATAGAATCCTTGGGTATCGATATACTTTTCCTAGAAAAATGTGATGCTTTTATCACTCAAAATACTTCCCTTTCTATTGTGACTAGGGGATATTTAATTAAAGGCCAGAAAGGGGATAAAACTGGATTAGGAGTGCAGAGTAACAGAAACAACTTACTGAAAGAAGGAAAGATGCATAAGAGAAAGAGGTCTTCAGAAAGTGACAGTACTGAAAGGATCATATCAAGAGGAACCAAAAGAAATAGAAGAGATGATAGTATCAGAGGAGTCAGAACATGACCAGAGAAAAAAAGGGTACAAATCAAAGGAGACTGATAGAGGTACGACAAATCAATGGAGTGAGTTAAGGGAAATATACCCTCGTAAGTAAAGCATTCCTACCTGTTCTATAGAGAATGGAAAAATTTGTGGAAACATAGAATCAAATAAGATCTTAAGAAAGACTGACTTAAAAGAGGTGAATGAAAAGATCGGAGAGAAAAGTAGATGGGACACTGATGGTGATAATGCTGATGTTGGAAAAAAAACTGAATCTACTCCAAGACTTATGAAGAAGAAAAAAAAAAAAAGACAGAATCTACTCAAAGATCTATGAAGAAAAGAAAACGGACAACAAGTGAATTGGTTAAATAAGAAAGCTGTATGTTGAATGACTCTGAGGCCAACGACAGTTTATCAAGTGATTCAGAAGATAAGGATAAAGAACTACTCTTTGATTGGGAAAACCATAGATATGAACTCAGTTGCCTTTTCTTTGGTGATTTTACAAAGAAGGGGAGTGAAGTATCAGAACATTCAAAAACAGAAGAAGTTCAGAGGTATGTATGAAGACAGTACAAGCAACCTGTGTTAAAGGATATATACAGTCAGTTATTTCATATACCTACAGCTTATTTCAATAAGAAAACGAACTTCAATCAACGTAACTATGCCACAATAGAAGAAGAATATTCGGCAGCTGTTATAGCATTACAGCATTTTCACCCATATATACATCCATCTTTACCCATTCATTTACATACAGACCACAACCCTATAGTTTTCTTAAACAAACTCTCCGTTTCTAAATCCAACCAAAGACTCGCCAGATGGAGTCTCCTGTTACAATCATACAGTCTCCACATACACCATGTAAAAGGATCAGATAATGTCCTTGCAGATTCCCTATCGAGAATCGACTTTAAGGATGATGGTGTCCCGTGTTTGATGTGAGTAGTCCTGTGTTTGTGCTGTGTTACACCCTTCTGTGAATAAAGTCTCCTGTTTCTAATTTTAAAGCACGCCTTGCGTGAATATATGTTATCAAAATTTATTGTATATATATATATATATATATATATATATATATATATATATATATATATATATATATATATATATATTAGATATATTTGACCTATTAAATCACTGTGTAATACCTGTCTGTTGGAGCTAGAGCGCCCTTTACGTATGATCGAAGGTAAAAAGAAGCAAAAACGTTCTTGATTTGGCAGAAAAAGCTCGCTCCGCTTTCCCATTGACTGAGAATATTCAAACTACCTAGTTTGGATACGTTTTGCCATGTTTGAAACGTCAGCTCCCATTCGCTTAGTATATAAGGACGATGCCAAGGACGGCGCCAAGGACGACCGAGTGAAAGTCAACACAGAAGTCAACAGAAGTCACAGAAATCGAGAGAAGTCGAACGGAAGTCAACAGAGAAAGGAACCAGAGAGACTACAAAGAGACGGCTCCAGAACATAGTAGAAATAGAAGAAAAGAAAATAATTTGAAGCCCGGGCCCATCTGAATCTACGTAAAAGTATCTACGTCGTCGACTTTCGACAACTCCGCTAAACAAGTCCTTTGAACCATAACTATGGACCGTCTCCAAAACGAAGTGTTCAGACCTTCGTTATCCGAATTCATCGGACACTATTCAGATTGCAGCTGGACTACGAGCAACGCAACTCCTCTGTTGTTTCTCTGTTTAAGAAATATCATCAAATATCTATTTGTCCTTCACTACCAGAAGCTTCTACCAGAAGAAACTACTAGAATCTGCCCCCTTCCAGAAGTTATCGTTCACCTCAATCCACCACTACCAGAAGCTACCCCTACCAGAAGTTATCGTTCACCTCAAACCACCATTTCGTCCTCCTAATGACGGCTGGAAAGACTTGTCTACACCATAATACTTCGTTTCGGCCACCTGATCATATGAGATACAAATTACTTGGTAAATAATCTGAATCCTTTTATTATATGTTCATTTATGTATTATGTGTTATTTTTGTTAGTGTAATAATATTTAGTTTTAACAGAGAATTTAATTATCCTGCCTGAACTCTCTGTCATTCGTCTGAACTGCGCACGGCCTTAATTTTTTTTTTCTTTTTTCTTTTTTCTTTTTCGTGTCGCGACTAGCGTGCCCCATAGGTGATTCGTGACAGATAGGAACACAATTATATATATATATATATATATATATATATATATATATATATATATATATATATATATATATATATATATATATAAAAACTTCGGACCTGCATCACCTCTCACATTACATCACACAAAACAAAACGACTCCAGTAGTATTCAAGCTAAAGATCTACAAGCTACCTTCACTTCAGTACCCTAAAAAGACACATCCACACACAGATCATAAAACAAATGTTCATCCATAGATCACCAAATTCTATGCTTCAACAGACTCCCCCAGGAATCAACCCAACAGAGAAATCACTCCCAGGGTAAGCAAGATGTTGAGATCTGCCCTGCATTAAAACAATATCAACACAGATTTGCCTGACAGTATACATTAAGTCCATGATGCAACCGCTACTCAAAGACAGTGTACGTTATACTACATTGCCTTACACTCACTCCAGACAGCCCCACAAAATCTCTTCAGTAACCGGTGGTCACAGTCGGTAATCCCAGGAGCCGCGGATTATTCGCAAGGGAGAACCGAGGCAATGGATTTATTCATTTCACTTTTTTTTAACATAAGAAGAACTTATATAGGCACTGTAACCCTATTCCTACTCCTACTACCCGGTGCCCTAAAAACAAACCCATACACAAACGTTACAAGTATGTCATATGAATGAAATATATATTTACAAATGGATTAAGAAATATACCGGCCATCCAAATATTCCATGGACCGTTGAACAGGAAACACTCCATGGGATAACCAGATCACAATATCAGCTATCACCTGCTCCAGACGATCTGATTGTGCATCATAAGACCATCTACAACAGAAAGACAGCACTACGACCTGACCTACTGGCCCATAACTTCAAAACTAGTATCAAAGTGAAAGTGGTGGGTTTGTGCCATGGCGGTGCCAGCTGTTAAGTTCCTGGGCACCAACTGCAACTTCTGGACGGCAACTGCAACTCTTAAGCAGCCGATATGAACACTCACAACAGAGATGTTCTCTGACTGGGATCTTGTTCTGCGACGCCACGCAGATGACCCTACCTGGTTTCGATTTTTATAAATGTGTAGTGCATGCAAGTCACCGTATAACAATACTGTGACTATTTAGCAAATGGTATTTGCTCGTGAATCACCTCAAACTATATTAACGTATGTGAAATATAAAGAATGGCTATTTACAGTTATACACTAATGTTGTATCTAGAATTATGGCAATAACTGTCTTGTACCTCAATGTATACACACTTCTATGATATCATATGTTTACATTGTTCAATATATATATATATATATATATATATATATATATATATATATATATATATATATACATACACATTTATCAACCACAATTCATTTTAATTCTAAGCCATCAACATCGAGAAACTCGAGGAGGCATACATGCAGTTTCTCGATGTTGATGGCTTAGAATTAAAGTGAATTGTGGTTGATAAATGTAAATCTGTTCACTCGGACGCATTTAGTGTTGTATATATATATATATATATACATATATATATATATACGTATATGTATATATATATATAAATATATCATATACATATACTGTATATATATATATGTATATGTATATATATATAAATATATATATAATATGTGTGTGTACACATATAAGCAAATTTTCCGTGTATAGAAAAGCCACCAATATATATACATATACATATACATAAATACACACACACACACACACACACACACACACACACACACATATATATATATATATATATATATATATATATATATATATATATATATATATATATATATATATATATATATATATATATGGGTAGTAAGTTCTCATTGCACGTAACATTACATGCACTAACTCACACAACAAATTGGTTCTTATCATATACTACAAAAGTACAAAAGTCTCCAGCCTTGTCATTAGAAACAACTTGACTAAAGACAACAATCTCCTTAAACAGACTAATGTTATATACCAGTTCACTTCCCCCAGAAAGTTATAAACTTCTCCCCAATGCCTCATACATTGGTGGTACTACTACCTCTGTGAGCAGGAGACTCACTGCTCATGCTCGTGAAGGTAGTATACACAAACACATGACACAAGCACACAATAAAACTCCTACCAGGCAAGATCTAGTCAATAACACAAAAATACTTAAACAATACAACAACCACAAGAAACTACATATTTAGAAAGAATTTAAATCACACAATACACCCCTATCATCAATATACAGACTGAAACATTTACTTCTTTACAGCTACATGACTAGGCTGTATGGTAACAGCGAACATCCTCCAGTGACCAAATGTCCTGCTACCACGCGATCATACAAAACCCCTACCCTCTTTGACCTGACGTCCAGCTAATGCTAAGCCTCCACCCCCTTGACCTAACGTCTATTTCCAACTTACCTCTCCTAGCATCTTCATTCACCTATATTTAAATACTGATCTGTATGTTCATTGTTACTTACCTAAAGATGGTTGTATGAGTCAACCGAAAGCTTGTATTTTATTTTGTGTAATATTTTTCTGTCGAATAATACCATAGAACTCGGAAGCGTTGTGTTTAACCTCCCTTCAAGTTATAAACAATCCAATCTGAAAATCGAGGAAATCTCTAAGATAGTGGATAAAGAATTAGCTCTGGTATTCAATCAGACATATATATATATATATATATATATATATATATATATATTTATATATATATATATATATATATATATATATATATGTATGTATGTATCATTCACCATGGTCATGGACAAACTGTTGTTTCAAGAACTGTCTAATTTCTGCAACCGGGACTGACATTGGATGACCCTACAACTTGGCCATATAGGTAGTCGCTTGATAGATTTTCTCGATGACAATTACTTAGTTCAGCATGTAAAAGAGCCCACAAGACATGGAAACTTACTCGATCTATTGATCACTAGCCGCGAAAGCATGATAACCGATGTAGAAGTCGGTGAAACTATTGCAAATAGCAATCACAACTTAGTTAGATTCATACTGGAAATTTTTTAGAATAGATACTTGTGTTTCTAAAATACTCGATTTCAGTAAAGCTCAGTTCATAGGACTACGTCAGGAGCTTCAACTTACAGAATGGGAAGCAAAATTAAGCGAAAGACCTGTAGATCAGATGTGGGAAATATTTCAAAATACGCTTACTAAGATGATTCATACTTAAATTCCATTTAAGGACAGAGGTCCCCCAAATCAGGCTCGCCCAAAATGGCTTGACAAAGAAACTGAAAAAGGTATTGCTAAAAAGAGAAAGGCTTATAAGAAATACAAGTGCTCGGGTGCATTTAATGACTATCAAAGTTATTTATTAATACAGAGAGATTTAAAAAAGACAATAAAAAAACGAAAACGACAATACGAAATGAATATCGCTGATAAATCCAAAGAGAATCCCAAATAATTCTATAGTTACATTAGAGATAAAAAGGTTATTAGGAATCACATTGGTCCACTATTATCTCCTGACGGTCAACTTGAATATTCAAATGAAGAACATTGTGATATTTTAAACAATTATTTTAACTCAGTATTCGTAAACGGAACACCTCAAAGTGAACTCCAAACTGAAACCTGTGAAAAGTCTAGGGTGAACTTACTACGGTAAATATAACAAAAGAAAAAAAATTAATAGATGTATAGAAAAACTCAACGTTAATAAAACACCAGGGCCTGACGGTTGGCATACAATAATCTTAAAGGAAATGAAAAATGAGATTGTTGTTCCATTAGAAATTATTTTAAAAAACTCCATCATATCCGGAGATGTCCCAAGAGAATGGAAGCTAGCTAACGTGACTCCCATATTCAAAAAAGGTGACAAAAAGAAACCATATAACTACAGACCTATAAGTTTCACTTCAATCGTAGGAAAAATTATGGAAACTATCATTAGAGATACTATCGAACATCATTTAGAAAGTAACTGTCTGATAAATGATAGCCACCATGGTTTCAGACTGAAACGTTCTTGCGTGACTAACTCGAATTTTACAACACAGTCATCTCGAATTATGACAAAAGAAACAATATAGATTTAATATATCTAGGCTTTGCAAAAGCTTTTGATACCGTCCCCCACGAAAGACTACTTACTAAATTAGCCTCACACGGAATAAGTGGTAGCCTATTAGTTGGACTAGTAATTGGTTGAATAATCGAAAACAGAGTTATTTTAAATGGAAAAAACGTCTAGATGGAAAAATCGACCAAAACATATGAATCTGTCCCCCCCCCCCAAAAAAAAAAAAAAATAGACTCAGAAGTGACTTGATACTGGTATTGATTCTAAAGGGAATTGATAACATCAAAAGTGACAAATTTTTCACACTGAATGAGAATCCGACAAGAAACAATGGTCTCAAACTGTCAGGGAATAGATTTAATTTGGAAGTGGGTAGAAACAACTTCGCCAACCGTGTAGTTAAGTTAATGAATGGAATAAACTTCCTGCAGAGGCAGTGCAATGTAGTTCAGTTCGAAGCTTTAAGAATCATTTAGATAAACACCTAAGCAAGATGCTGTAATGACTCATTTATTTTATATTATTTATTTTTGTTATCATTTGTCCGTTTGTTTATTATTATTTGCTTGATTCTCATTTATTATTAGTTATATGTGAATCTATTATTATTTACTATTTATGTTTGTTTATTATTTAACTATACATATGCATTTATTCTATTTATTATTATTTACTTTATTATAGTTTTTAGTTATTCATTTATTTATTTATCATTATTAAAAAAAATTCACATCCGACCTTGATATGGACCTCTTTAATGATGTCTGAGTTTGCCATACACAGTCCCCAATGCATAAACCAAAACTATTCATCTAAATTTAGCCTATTACTATTTCAGATGTTAATTCCTCCACTCTTTCATTGTCCTTTCATTGATTAATTTCTAGTCTATGGGTCTTCTTTACTCTCTGGGTAGGAACACATTGCGAGTCGACATATTTTTGATTGAATGGCTCTTCTTATTACCCTCTAATATTCTCACTGAGCCTTCATGTGGAGCCCCATAGTTCTTGAATGTTATCAAATCTCTTTTTATGACTTTTTTCCCTCGACGTAGTTGTTTCTTTTGTTTTGCCTGTTCTCTGCGTATGTTTCTTAACGTTACAATTTCTTAGTTTCCTTTTCCCATAAAATGTATTGCCTAGTAAAAAGTATACATTGTCTTTTTCAAATAATTCCGTCCACTAATATTCACTGTATGTCGTTTGATCTTTTCATTTTCTCCTATCCAGATTTGATATGTTTTGTTCTTCCTGGTAAAATCACTTTCTCAAATTGAATTTCTTCCTTCTCTCGATTTCATTTTTTTTTTCTTTTTTCATTTATTAGATACGATTAGATACTTATGCCCGTGTTGTACATTTTTCACCCCCTGTACCTTTTCCCTTTATATGTTTATTTTGTAATAAAACAATATTTTTCCTTGTGTACGCATTTGTTCACTCCTCTTTGCACATAAATCATAAATTGCGCCAATTCGTTTTCAGTCCAGATTTGCTCTTTAATCACTCTAGTTCAACATGATTTCCGCTTCAATCAACATAAATATCTTTTATATTTTCAGTGTCAAAAGTTAAAACTTATATCGCGAATAAATAATAGATTGTTGCTTATTTGAAATCCAGCCCGATGTTTATCTTTTTATTCTCAATGAAAACAGGTCGATATATTCCTCCGAATTTTGTTGATTCCTCTGAAAACAATGGGAAACAGAGTTTGTAACCAAGCTCTACTCACCTTATTTCAGTCTTTATCTCTACAGACCGAATCAACACGATTTTACGTAAACATCTTTCAGTATTTTTTAATAATCTTTAATCTTCCCTTTATGTGCCCATAAGCTTTTATTCATCTTCTTCTTCGTTTTTCTTCTTCTTCTTCTTCCTCTTCTTTTCTACACGTCCTGGAACAAGAAACACGTGGCTTACGTGCAAAGTCTCTCCTCTCCGATCTTGATTTTAACTTTTATCGCTTATATTGAATTAATCACTTAAGACTCCGGCTACTGTGTGTGTGTGTGTGTGTGTGTGTGTGTGTGTGTGTGTGTGTGTGTGTGTGTGTGTGTGTGTGTGTGTGTGTGTGTGTGTGTGTGTGTGTGTGTGTGTGTGTGTGTGTGTGTGTGTGTGTGCGTGCGTATTTACCTAGTTGTATTTACCTAGTTGTATTTTACGGGAAGGGGAGCTATGCTAGTGGTGTCCCGTCTTTATATCTCATTTTATCTAAACTATTTTTAGATTCATGTATTGTTTTTGCACACACTACTTTCTCATCTAACTTGTTCCAAATGTCTATTACTCTGTGAGGAAAGCTATTCTTTTTCAGATCTCTTCTATAGCTGTCTTGATTTTCTTGTGTGTGTGTGTGTGTGTGTGTGTGTGTGTGTGTGTGTGTGTGTGTGTGTGTGTGTGTGTGTGTGTGTGTGTGTGTGTGTGTGTGTGTGTGTGTGTGTACGTGCATACGTGTAGGTGGGTGGGTTTAGGTTTGTGCGTATTTGTGGGCATTTACGTTTAAACGTATACATCGTACCTGAATGTATTCAAATGCACGATTTTGTTTACCACTGAATATTAATGTCCGTTATAATCATGATAGCAGAGGACAGCTTATACCATCATATTTGAATCAGATATGTACTTTAGTTAAATTACAGATTTTCATAAACTATAGTGTTTTCCCCATTTATCTTTAGAAATGGAGCAAGTGTCACTGACACACCGGGCAGCACTCACGTCAAACATGAGACAAACCCGTGTGCGTTTCTCGCTGTGTACGTATTACTGCCAGTCAACAGTTGCCAGATGTCGCTAGCCATTTATAGAATCGTCCTGTTTTCAAAAAAGGATGTGTTTGTTGGATAATCATTTCACTTTGTGTTAAATTAATAATTAACAATTAGACTCTATAGGTAACGTTTATTCTAGTTCTAGTTAGGTATATAATTTCAAATATGATAATGATGCCATAAGATAGCGCTGTGCAGGAATTTGCAAATAGAAGTACGTGTATCTGCAAACATATAGTCACGTGCTGGGAGGTTGGTACGATGCATTGCATGTAGCTAGATAATGTAGGCCCTTGTGGACACTTAGTTGTAAGCCGAGGTATTTAATATATACTATAATAAGGAGCAATGTGCCTCTGTGTATACTTCTTTCTGTGTGTGGTTGTGTACGTAATGTCTGACAAATAAGATACGCCGGAAAAACGATCTTCTAGAAAAAGGGAAGATGAAAATAGTGTGATTCAAAACTTAAACATTAAAAAAGACTAGGTAATAAAATCCTTATATGTCATTTGCAGCAACTCCACTTCACTACGGGACTTAAATCTCGTGGGCAGCATTAGCTGCCAGCCGTACGACGTGTCGTAATAATACTCGCATCATAAAATATAGTCACCGCTTATATCTATCGTTCTCTCTTTCACCCGTGAATTTTGAAAACCACAGAGAATGTGATTAAGAGCAGATTAGGGAGAATGTAAAAACACAGGGGCGACTATAATAAATATAATCAAGACTCCGATATGGTAGCGTCGCGAATCCACTTGCTCCTCATGACGCCTACGTGTGCGGCACCGTATGGTAGGGGTTAAATACTTGATTTTAGATGTTTGATGTATGCAACCCACTTACTTTAGCCTTAGATTTGAGCGTAATTTTAATGTAAATTTTTAATAATAGGAATTCTTGTAATTAACAAATTCATAATTGTAATGATTATTTCCTAATTGTGTACAGGAACAAGGCACACAACGGTGCACAGCTGCTGTTGGTAATGGCTGACGTTTACAACAATTACCTTCGTCTACGGTTGTCAGATGTCCTCCTCAAAAAGGACAGTTCTTGCGAACCTTCCACCAGCACCATTCCAATGTGCGCTGTCACTCATGCTGGAGGAACAGTTTATACGGTTAAGTCAGCTTCACAAGAGGGCATTTGTTACAATGTGGACCTCTCAATCGGCATGTGCAGCTGCCTCTGTGGAAACACAGGTAGCGTTTGCAAACATCAATTAGCAGCGTCGCAGTACAGCGCAGTTCGCCTTCCACAACTATACGCCTGCACTGTTGCTGAAAAAGAAGTCTTGTATAAGGTGATATACGGCGACAAACCGATGCCGACATCGAATTTTTTAGATGGCTTATTTGCTGATACACCTGTTAATGCAGTATCTCATGGTAATAAAGAACCAGCTGCATGTGACGATGAGGAAGATGTAGCTGTCGTTATCGAGACCCCCGCAGAGACAACAAATGAAAATCAATCAATTGACACCAGCATTGATGAGTTCACAAGCATGATCAATAGAGAATTAAAGAGAACTAAAACCACCTGCATGCTCAGCTCCTTTGCGGTATTTGAACAGAGGCTGAAAGCCTGCAGAAATCCTGCGCAGGTTACTACTTTCCTTCTGACTGCAGGTTGCACTATTTTTAAGGCATCGGAGGCGGCAAAGACAAAAATTCCTCGTCAGCCAACGACCATTGCTAGGCGTCAGTTTGGCCAACCAAGAGGCAAAGCTGCCTTACTGAAAGGCAAGATAACAAAAAGGAAAAGGAATTTAGCCTTAAACATATTAAAAATGTACCAAATGCTAAAATACATTGATGTTTCCATATTACTGTTTCATTTCCTATACCTAACTTATTTCAAATCAATCACAAATAAATACTAACTAATAATTAATGAAAACAATTTAGCATGAGGCATTCAAATAAATGTTCTCTAGGTAATTGCCTTTATTTTAGAATACAGTTACATTTTTATTTATTATTTAGGAAGATTATGAAATACTAGTGTAAACGCCCCTGAAAATCACGGGATGCTGATTTCTCTTAACTTCCAAATAATTCCATCATTTATAGCTTGCTATTACAGTAATTTCATTTGCGTGTTATTCGATTTCGATCTCCTTTAACTATTTATTAATAAATCAAAATGCACATTTTTTCGAAATAAATTTATTATTTCGTTGCTTAGGCGATTACTTTTGATATAACATTTTCAATTGTTATATTTTAAACCAAAAGCGCATCCTAGTCACTCTCAAATGACATAAAAGGATTTTATTACCTAGTCTTTTTTAATGTTTAAGTTTTGAATCACACTATTTTCATCTTCCCTTTTTCTAGAAGATCGTTTTTCCGGCGTATCTTATTTGTCAGACATTACGTACACAACCACACACAGAAAGAAGTATACACAGAGGCACATTGCTCCTTATTATAGTATATATTAAATACCTCGGCTTACAACTAAGTGTCCACAAGGGCCTACATTATCTAGCTACATGCAATGCATCGTACCAACCTCCCAGCACGTGACTATATGTTTGCAGATACACGTACTTCTATTTGCAAATTCCTGCACAGCGCTATCTTATGGCATCATTATCATATTTGAAATTATATACCTAACTAGAACTAGAATAAACGTTACCTATAGAGTCTAATTGTTAATTATTAATTTAACACAAAGTGAAATGATTATCCAACAAACACATCCTTTTTTGAAAACAGGACGATTCTATAAATGGCTAGCGACATCTGGCAACTGTTGACTGGCAGTAATACGTACACAGCGAGAAACGCACACGGGTTTGTCTCATGTTTGACGTGAGTGCCACCGGGCACACGTACCTGCTAAACCAAACGATGCTTCAGTCTTCAAACCATCACGGGTCAATGTGTCCATGCCACTTCATTCATACTCATACATGTTGTCCTATCTGTTGTTTATGAGCGTTGTAATACTTGCTATGCCATATGTATATACTGTAACGCAGTTTCCCTTCCCGCCTCTGAGTAGACATAACATCTCAGGCCAAGCGCGAACAAGTTCTGCAGTCTACTCTGGGGCTGGAGGCCTAAGGCGTCTTTGTTGTATCTTCGTGTCAAAATAAAGCCACATATTTAGGTCGCCAGTGTCGCTTCACGTAGGGGAGAGCACGGGGCACGACGTGAAGACCAGCAAGTTTTATGGTTAGGTGTCATGCTGAGATAAATACTAATGTTTTCCAATCTTTTATTTTTTCATTATCCTTCCATTACTATCGATGTTTTGTTCTCTTTTACTCTGGTGAATTTTTTTTTTTGTCAATCTAAGTGAAAACCTAAGTTGCTCCAACTGAAAAAGGCATTACTGTACAACAGAACAATTGATTAGAAACTAAATTTAAAAAAAAATTCTTATTCGTTTGAAAAAAAAAATGAAAGACATTTGGATAGAATTTTTTTTTCTTTACTGAAGTATATTGCATAAGTTCAATAATTTCACTTCTGGCGCGTTTCAATAGGCAACACAACAGAACTCGCATATGATCTTGATGGAATATTTTCGTAGTAACGCCGTCTACAGTACGTAATGGCCTGGTGACTGAATTTGAGGTGGAGCGAATCCATTGTCTTCTGCACATTAGATTACTAGAACTACACACAAGTTGGCCACAGACACATATACATCTTTTACAAAAGAGTAAACTAAGCTTTCACTGAAGAGACAGAACAACACTTCGAGATACTAAACAGTACACCTATCACAGACACATACACTGATGTGCACACCTTCAACACTGCTATACTAAACGTAGACAAGAAATACATCCCCAAGGACAACAGGAAATCACACAACCCAAATTTCACACCAGAAATTCAAAGCCCCTTCAGACACAGTTATAGTGCCAGAATGACGGCTACGACAGATTTATCAATTGGCTGGGCGATTTGTATAGTACGCCTTCATAAAATCGTGTTCAATCCCGAGCACCACGTATGAGGATGACAATTAGTCAAATATATCTATACAATGTTGATTGAGAAATCCTACGTTAAGTCGGATTATTTTGATTAGTAATCGCCGCCACCATCTCAATCACAAAACTAAATATATATTTTAGAATACGTGGTAGCTTGTGACCAACACACGGTTTATTCCATTCTCCCCCTTTAGGCCTTTTTTTTTCGAATTCCAGGAGGGAAATTAACTACCTCTCATATATTTTTGTTCTATTCTTATTACAATTTAATAATTAACTGATTGAAGCTTGAGATTTCCTTCAATCTAACTAACCTGGATACCGTTACTATAAGTAACATCAAAACGGCCTTACAAGGGGAATAGAATAAAATAATGTTTGTTCAGGAATTACCAGTCAAGTTATATTTATATTGTGGGAGTTTTGGGTGGTGGCAACGATTACTACTGAAAACTATTAGACTTAATATCAGATTTCCCAAATCACCATTATATATATGCTTAACTTTCCTCGTAAGAGGTGCTCTTGAAGAAACACTGTTTTATAAATAACTATGCATTTCGCCCATCCGTTCATTAATTTCATATTTTGACGGCAGATATGCCATTTTGACACTACATATTTTTTGGGTATCAGTGGTGGTATTACAATGCAGATAAAGGCACGCGAGATGGACTGGACTCGGCTCGACTGCTTTGCTACATACTAACAGTTGATAATAGTGTTATTAGATATATTTACAGTAAAATTATTCATAAAATTTACGTACTTGGAGCCAATCAAACATCTCTAATGATGGACTTACCAAATTGTGCCCTAAATTATTTATATGGTCATTCTAGATCTCGATGCATTCTCGAGTTGGTACAAACTTTCAACATGATGATTTGAGTACATTATTTCTCGTAAGTTTCCCCACCAATATGCTCACTCGTACCATACCGCATTTCGATTGCGCTATTTTTGCCTTTAATTTCCAGTCGGAAATAATTCAGGATTCTTTACCACAAGAGAAAAATGGAAAACTAAGGATAAATTTGGACTTTGCTATATATGTTCATAAAAACAATAATTTTACAGTTTGGTGACACGATTGGAATCATGTCAATAGACGGTAATAGAAGGGTCTTGCGTTGCATTAGAGGGTAGTTCATCGCAAACTAGCGTCAGGAACGTATGGGAATTAAGGAATGCAGTGCTCCAGATCACACTGTGTGACGAAGCTCGTTTTAAAGGGGTATATATTTGCATCACACCCTCAAATTATCATCTTCAATATTCTTTCAAGTTATATGCACGATGCCATGGGCCACTGGATGATTTACATCGAACCGACGAAATTTTACGGAATTCGCAGAAAGGCTAAAACTAGCAAAAATGTATTACCGCCGTTTACAAACGAAGCAACCACTCGTATGTGGGTTTTATTGTCTATTCTTTGCATCAAGCATAATTATAAGAGGTGTTAAACAAACGATGGATTCAGTATTTCATTATCAGATAAAAACATTAGTTATAATGATGCATAAGTTACTCGATTTATGTATAATAATTTTAATTTACCATCGTGTGGAAAGATGCTCTGTCGACCGAAAACGCCACAAGAGACGACGAGAGTGCTTGTTATATTAAATATTGTGCAGAAGTAGAGTGAAAAAAGGGAGGGTTGGTATGATGGTTTAGACTCCTACCCACTCCCACCGGGGGAGAGGAAAGTGTGATCGTCGCCTATATAAGGCCCCGTCCACACTGTGCCCCATGAACATAACCTTCCCCTCTCACAAAAACCGATCCCGCGCAAGCGGGTGGTCTTTCCTAGGAATTCAGAATTCAGAATTCAGAATCAACACAGTGCTCCTAGAGGTCGGACGTCTCTCCACTCCAGCTCTCTCGACAAACGCCCAGGAATCTTCGCCGGCCGGTGGTGGCGAGGAGATATATCTCCTTTGCTGCTGCCGGTCTGGCACAGGCCGACCTCTTCGTTGACGTCGGCAGGCGGGTTTACACCAAGACAAATACACACATTTCCCAAGTCACGTAATTCTCTGTTTTCAGAGTAGTGCTTGGAAGAAAAGAGGCACACGCACACTTGCTCGCTGGCTTAGCAGAGGCCCAACCCAGCTCTTAATCAGAGCCCTCATCTAATCGCAGGCTGGTCGATGGAGAGGAATGGGGACGCCTCTCTGTCCAACTGGCCCGCAACCTAACGCTGGCCTCTTCGCTGACGCTGGCGAGCGAGTTTACAATTCTGACATTTACACACAGTTCCCAATCACGTAATTCTCTGCTTTCAGAGTTGTGATTGGAAGGAGAGAGATAATACAACACCCGCCCGCCTGCCCCCCTCGCACCGACACTGACTCAACTCTACAGAATCTCAAACCCAACCTGGGGAAAAGCAGGCAACTCAGGCCTTACCTGTGGCTTATCAGGAACGCGCTCTACACGCGGTAAGTGAACTCTACTCACTTCCCGTAAGATACATACACACACCTCTCACGAACATAGCCACGACACACGCACAAACATCTGCACTTACTTTTTCTTCGACTAAAATTTGCTTCCTTTCTAACTTTCTCTTATACTACATCTCATTTCAGTTTACCTCCCGCTAAAGATTTTTTCGTTTTTCCACCTTTCTCTACTACTACGCCTCCTACCATTTTCTAAACTTTTGGTGATCCTAATCCCGACGTCGGCGCCGCCGTCCAAGTTCCTAGTCCATTTCTCCTGAGCCACGACCACCACCAACCCCTAATCGCTCGCTAAATCGCCCGGTGGCAATAGCTCTCTTTTATACACTACTATCTTTTCATTTTCTTACAGACATTCTTCTCCTCCCATAAAAACCGATCCCGCGCAAGCGGGTGGTCTTTCCTAGGAATTCAGAATTCAGAACCTAACCAACTACGCTTCGGATGTCGGCCATTGCCTCTTTAGAGACCAGGCGCCCATTGCCTCACCTGGGCTTAATCAGGAACGTGCTTTGCTTCACCTGGGGTTAATCAGGAATGTGCTTTGCCTCACCTGGGGTTAATCAGGAATGCTCTTTGCCTAGCTTGGGGTTAACACCAACACCACACGCGGAAACTAAACCCTACTCACTTCTCGTAAGATGCATGTCACGACTCGGCAGCACTGTTGGTAGAGTCACAGACTGTCACTACGGCGGTCCGGGTTCTAATCCTGCCCAGGGCTGAAATAATATCAGAATCGCTGCGCTTCGAGTCGTTACTCCAACTCTCGTGGGCGGGGAGTTGGGTGTGTGTGTGCGTGTAAGGTCACAGCATTATCCATAGATCGATCATACGAGCTCTGAGCTCTCTTCCGGGAGGGAAACAGCGGGTGATCACGAGTCCAGCACGTGATCCAAAGATCAAGGTGAATACATACACACACCTCTCACGAACATAGCCACGACCCACACACACACCACATACTTTTTCTTCGACTAAAATTAGCTTCCTTTCTAACTTTCTCTTATATTACATATCATCTCAATTTACCTCCCACTAAAGATTTTTCTGTTTTTCAATCTTTCTCTACTACTACGCCTCCTCCCATTTTCTCAACTTTTGGTGATTCTAATCGCAGGCGTCGGCGCCGCCGTCCAAGTTCCCTGCCCGTTTCTCCCGAGCCACCACCATCAATCGCCCCTTAGTATATCGCCCATGCAAAAAGCGTTTATTGGCAATAGCCCTCTTTTATATACTACTATATTCTAATTTTCTTACATTCTTCCCCTCCAACACAAACCGATCCCGCGCTAGTGGGTGGTCTGTCCCAAGAAGCCCATAGCCAACATACCCTGAAGATAATCACGACTAAAATTCGCTTCCTTTCTAACTTTCTCTCGACTACATCTCATTTCAGTTTACTATCTTATTCTATTTTTATTATTATTATTACTATTATTATTATTATTATTATTTTTTTATTTATTTTTTTTTTTTAACCTTTCTCTACCACTGCACCTCCCACCATTTTCTCAGCTTTTGGTGTACTTAGATACAGGCGTCGGCGTCGCTGTCCAAGTTCCCTGGCCATTCCTCCCGCGCCACGACCATCATCGCCCCTTAGTAAATCACCCCTGATATTGCACTTATTAGCAATAGCCGACTTTTATACACTACTATCTTTCCATTGTTTACAGACGGTTCTTCCCCTCCCACAAACACCGATCCCGCGCGAGCGAGTGGTCTTTCCTAGGTAGTCCATAGTCCATCAGGCTCAGCAGAGGTCAGACGTCGCTCCTAGCTCTAACTCTCACATTCACCGTCCACCGTTCTTCGCCGGCCGGTTGTGGCAGAGATTTTTTCTCTCCCCTGATGCTGACCGGTTCGACACACGCCTGACATCTTCGTTAACGCTGGCAAGCGGGCTTACATTTTAGACAAATACACATGTTTCCCGAATCACTTAATTCTCTGTTTACAGTTATGCTCGGAAGAAAAGAGACTCACACAAATCTACACTCGCCCGCTTACCCACCGCACTTCCCATCGAATCTACTCTTTAGACTACGCTCCAGTTATCGCCTGCTACCTCGCTAGATCTTTTTTCCTTTAGGGAACCGCCCGTCGCTGACTCAATACCACCCAGTACCGCTCTGCCTCGCTTGGAGCCAATCAGCACCACTATGCCTCGCTTGGGGCATATCAGCACCGCTCTTCCTCGCCCGATGACTTCTGTCAGCAATGCTACACTTATCACCCGCTGCCTCGCTAGAGGCCAACTCTCTTCTCCTTTTAGGGAACCGCCCGCCACTGACTCGTCAGCACCGCTCTGCCTCGCTCTGCCACGCACTGGTGTGCTTACTTCCCCATGTACCCTTTTTGTATCTCCTCTTAGTATACTTAACCCACTCTCTGTAAAACCACACTGAAGGGGATCACAGTGATCGCAATATACATATCTTCAAATATCTTTTTCTCTAATAGTAGGATAGTCAGCTCACATATATTTCTTCAACCATTTCTGGTGGACAGTTTGATCTTTTCAGAGGTTGTTGGGTTTGTGGACGGGGTTGGATTGGGTAGACTAATGATTGTATGGCTGCTGCATAGGATTTTGGGGTTGAATTGGTGAGAGTTAGGGTTGGTGTTAGTTGTGGGGCTAAGCAGGGAGGTGGTTGAGGTGGGCTGGTAGTTGGACTGGAAGATGAATGAGGTGGGTTTGCGGGGGTTGGGGTTTGTTGTGGGGGTGAATTGAGAAGTGGGTTAGTTGAAAAAGAGGAGTTTGGGGTGGTAGTCGGGACCGATGGGGAGGTGGGCAAGGTGAGCTGGGTGTTGGGGTTGGTGGATGTCTGGGTTGGGTGAGGTGGGTTGGTAGGAACTGAGGTCAGTTGTGAGGTTGGGTGGTGGGAATTGGAATTAGTGTGGGGTTGTTCCACAGGATCTATGTTCATTGTTTGTAGCCACGCACGGGAGAGTCACTCCAGTGGGAATATTGTTGGAGAGTCGAACTGGATTTACAAGTTGTAGTGCTTCAGCATAGGTTGTTCCGGGGTTGGCCAACATAGCTCAGGTTCGAGCTTCCCAGAAACTGGTTCATTCTTTGTCTCGGAGACAAAGTACTTCTCGTTTGTAGCAATATACAGTGCAGTCCCATGAGGAAGACACATGGTCTCCTCCATAGTTATTACATTTGAGGGGGTTGTTGCCTGGGGATCTATGTTTGGGAGCGGAGCAGTGAACAAAGGATTACAAAGGAGGAGCATGCCGACAGGAGACCTTTTGGTCCATAACTAGGTCGGATGCGCATAAAATTGATAATAATGATAAATGAAAAATGTAATAATATAAATAATAATTAGAGAATTAAATAGGTAAAGTTAGATGATAAACAAACAGGTAAATAATAATAGATTGACAGATGACAATAAATGATAATCAAAGAAATAATATTAAACAGACAATAATAAATAATATAAAATAAATGGTACACATTAGAGCATCTTGCTTAAGTATTTATCTAAACGAATCTTAAAGCTTCAAGCTGAACTACCTTGCACTGCCTCTACAGGAAGTTTATTCCATTCATTAACTACATGGTTGGCAAAATTGTTTCTACCCACATCCAAATAAAATCTATTTCCTGACAGTTTGAGTCCATTATTTCTTGTTGGATTCTCATTCAGTGTAAAAATTTTGTCACTTTTGATGTTATCAATTCCCTTTAGAATCTTAAAGACCTGTTCCAAGTCACCTTTGAGTCTACACTTTTTTAGGGAAAACAGATTAATATATTTTAGTTTATTTTTGTATGATTTATTTTTCTATATTTGGAATCAGTTTTATGGCTCCTCGTTGTACTTTTTCCAATCTGAGAGAGATGGACTTTTGAAGTCAAAAGATCGCGCAATCAGTCCTAGAATATTATTTGCTTTCTCAGAGGCTGAAATACACTGCTTGGATGATTTGAGATCATTACGGATTATGGCGAGATCCTTTTCACTATCAACATTTGTTAATGAATTTCCAAATAACTTGTAATCGTACTTAGTTATTTTTACCAATGTGCATAACCTTGCTTTGTGTGAAATTTTATTAGCCACCTTTCAGACCATTGCTGTAGTTTATCTAAATCTTCTTGAATATCTAATTAGTTTGAGTTATCATTTGCCATTCCTCAGAGTTTTGTATCATCAGTAAATCTGGAGACAATAGATTTCAGTCTGTGGACTATACCATTTTTATATACTATGAATAGAAGTGACCCAAGAACAGAACCCTGAGGAACTCCACTCATAACATTTTGCCATCTAGAAGTTTTGCCATTTAGAACAGCTCTGTTTTCAATCCTTCAACTAATTACTAGTCCAACTTAATAGGCTACCACTTATTCCGTGTGAAGCTACCGGTAGTTCAGTAAGTAGTCTTTTGTGGGGGATGGTATCAAAAGCTTTTGCAAAGTCTAGATATATTAAATCTATATAGTTTTTTTTTTGTCATAATTTGAGATGACTGTGTTGTAGAATTTGAGTAAGTCATGCAAGAATGTTTCTGTATGAATCCATGCTGGCTATCATTTTTCCCACAATTGAGGTCAAGCTTATAGGCCTGTAGTTATTTGGTTTCTTTTTGTCATCTTTTTTTGAATGTGGGAGTAACATTAGCTAGCTTCCATTCTCTTGGGACATCGAATATGATGGATTTCTTGAAAAAAAAATTTAATGGAACAACAATCTCATTTTTCATTTCCTTTAAGATTCTTGAATGCCAACCATCAGGCCCTTGTGTTTTATTAACTTTGAGTTTTTCTATACACCTTTTAATTTTTTCTTTTATTATATTTACCATATTAAGTTTGCCCTAGACTTTTCACAGGTTTCAGTCTGGAGTTCACTTTGAGGTGTTTCATTTACGAATACTGAACTAATTGTTTAAAATATCACCGAGAAAATCTATCAAGCAACTACCTATATGGTCATGTTCAAAGGTCATCCAATCAATGTCAGTAAAATTGAAATCACCCATTATTTATAAGTCCCAGTTGCAGTTCTTGAAACAACATTTTGTCTTCTGCTAATGATAATATCTTTAGCCTATATATTACACCTACATTCATTTTTTGTCCATTTGTTTGGGTTTATTTTACCCACAAACTATCCTATGCATCCCGTTTCACTTTCTCTATAACACAGGCATAGACATTGCTTTTAATGTACAACAGAACAGCCCAACTTTTCTTTTGGTTTCTATCTTGAAAGTATTTAAATCCCACAATATTAAATTCAGCTTCAAACTCTCCACTGCTTAACCATGTCTTGGTTATTCCTACCATACTGAAATTTCTGTTTTTGACATACACCTGGATTTCTGCGTAGATCCTCTCATTGATCCCCATGGCTCTACTATTCCAACATGAGCCTGCATAGATCTTCAGAAGGATCTCACAGACTATGTGACAGCTCCCACATTCCTTCATCTCCTGAAAGAGGACCTTGTAACCCCAAACTAGTTCCTCAGATCTCACCCTATCCACATCATTACTTCCCATGTAAACAATCGTAACCGTCTTCATCCACCTTTGCTCCCTGATGGTCTGGATACAATTGGCAATCCCACGGCCTGGTGGACATACAAGCTTACAACATTGTTTAGTCTTCCGCTGAAGGATGTTATCATAACCTTGCACCATGGAGTCCATCACCAAGAACTCCTGATTTCCAGCCGAGCACATATTACCTCTTGGCAGTGATATCGCTGTTTGGTATGGCCAAAGTGTTGGCAATTAAAACAACAATGGGGGTGAGGGTATCTTGTATAGAGGTGAATAGGCTTGGGAAAACATAGTTTGAGGGTTGGGTATCAGTATTAGTGGCAGTATGAGGCATAGCGGTGAGCAAGTACAAGGGGAATAGGAGAGAATGGGAAACAAATTTTGGGGTTTTGGTTCGCAAAGTCTGGGGAGATGGTATAGCTTGGTAGAATTAAAAAATACCCAGGCTGCTCCTTTCTTAATCTCCCAGCTGCAGAAAGGTGAGCCCCTTTGGGGGTGCATGGCATATACACCACCTCATGCCAGAGCACTCCATTAGGAGAGCTATGTCAAAAGGCCAAACTTGTCTATCTGATCTAATATGTATGCTGATTTCTTTGGAATTCAAACCATTCAATACTGTTTCTTTTCAATCTTTATGAATATGGCACACTCCATGCCTACATTAAAAAATTACCATAAAGAGGAAATTTTAATTTTTTTTTCTTAATTTGGAAATTTATCAAAGTGAAGTGCTTTTGATAGTAGAATTGCTATAAAAAAACAGAGAAACTGATACAAATTAGCTGAGCAATCTATACATATGATTTCATACATGGGTTATATTAAACATCCTATTTTCCTACATAACTAGTGGTCATCACTGATCTCACAGTAAATATTCATTCTTGAAGGGAAACAAGTGAGAAGTGCTAATTATCAATAGGATGAGTTGGTTCTAGGAACTCAAAATCTTGTCAGTCCAAAGGAATTAAAAGAATAATGAAATATACAAAACTGATGTGTGTAACAGACCAAACAGTTCAGAAGTGATAAACAAGGCAAGGCATTGTGCATATTTTTGTTTTGTACATCCTCTTCCTTGGATATAAACCTAAATGTTTTTCAGTACTTTTCTATTCTCACTAAGTACATTATATATAGATTAGTTTTAGTGTTTTCACAAAGCACAAGTAAAAATGTAGATACAATTTAAAATCTAATTTTACTGGTGCAGTGTTTTTATATCGTTTTCCACTGATAAATAAATTTATATTATAACAAAGAATAATTTCACTTCAAGCACATACAACTGCTGTACAACATGTGACAGTACATTCTTGTGCACACACGAATTGAAAAATATAATAAACTCATTCCTTTAGTGACAAAAATGTAGCAATAACACAACATATGTGAATATAGAAGTAATAACAACACACATGTGATACTGTTTAAAAAGAAGGCAACTCTCTTCCAAACAGTCAGTATTTGATTTAATCTCTTTCTAGTGCAGAGTAAAGACATTCTTCTCTGATTGTCTCTCAATGAATAAGACTCTTATATAAATCATGACAGCAGCCCTACATCAATGTTGCACCAATCATTTGTCACAATTTCCTAAAGTACATCACAACTAAGGCACATTTTGTTCACCTACTGAAAAGATATTCATAGGTGTGGAGTGAAAATCAACTGACAATACATCTAAAATTAACTGTTACAAGTATCTCGGGTCAATTATAGTGGTGAATGCAGTAATTAATGAAGTGAGTTGAAGAAGGAAAAGAGTAAAATGTAAATGAGCAATGAAAAGTGCATCAAGGAAAAGTAATTTGTAAATAAATATAAAGAAAAGGTATGAAGAGGTCATTATGCCTATGATACTATAGAGAACAGATGCTTTGAATACATATTTACCTAATTGTAGTATACAGGAAAGGAGCATTGTGCGATTCTGACTTAATCTATATCCTTGATTTCCAATTATCATATTTAGATTTGAACTTGTGTATTGTTTGAACTTGAGCTATATCACCTTCTCAGCTATTCCATACATTTATTTATCTATATGGAAAAACTGTATTTACTCACATCCTTTAGACATGTAAGCTTCTTAATTTGCTCCCATGACCTCTTAAAGCCCACACCTCCCTTTAGTGACCTGAATAATGTAATCTATCACCTCAATCTCTTCGAAATTTCAAAGTCGGCAGACCCAGTGCAATTAGTCTTTCCTCATATGGTCTATCTGCCTGGCTGGGGACCAGTTTGTTTGCTGCCCTTTGTACGTACATACATATACCAAGGCTTTTTCCCCCTTACAAGGGAGGTAGCCAGCTTCCCTATGTATTTACCTAATTGTAGTATAAAGGAAAGGAGCTTGTTGGGTCCCATCTCATATTTTCTAATTTTCTAACATACCTAGACACAAATTCATGTGCAGTTCCAACATAACCTATGTCTTTGGTTTCCAATTATCATATTTAGATTTGAACTCATGCATTCTCTTTATCTTGCTTATATGTCCTTTACTCTGTGTGGGGACCATACTACTGATGTATATTCCAGTCTTGGATGTATCAGGGTTTCAATGAGTTTTTCATTATCTCTTCATCCATATAATGAAATTGCATCTTAATCTTCTGTAATAGTCCATATGTCTCTCCCACAATCCTACTGATATGTCTGTTAGGTGACAGGCTGTCTTTTATCAACACTCCCAAATCCTTCTCTTTTTGCTTCTGTAACGATTTCACTTTCCAAGGAATATGCGTATCTATCTAATTGTATTTACTTAACTGTAGCATATAGGAAAAGTGCCTCAAATTGATGTACAGTTCCAACATAGTCTATATTCTTGATTTCCAATTATCATATTTAGATCTTAATTCACATATGGTTCCACTTTAGGCTATATCACCTTCGAAGTTATTCCAAGTATCTAAACATACAGAAAACTTTATTTATTCATATCCTTTAGACACAATCTTCCTTATATTGTTCAAATTCTCGCACGCAGCATTAGCTGCCTAACATATGATGATGCATCACAATACCTGCATTACAAAATATAAAGTTACAGATGTATTACTTATTCTCTTTCACTCTGAATATTAATAACCACGGAAAACATGATCAGGCCAGTTCACAGAATATGGGGATCATTCAGCTACAACTACAAAATAAATATAATCAAGATGCCAACATCCTTTTATACCCACTCACTCCTCATGACACCTACGTAGACGTCATTGTACTGAAGGCTTAATAATATGCATGGAAAATGTAAATGAGAGGGAAAGAATACACTAAATTTACAACCTAACCCTGTCAGCTCACTGTAGGCTTATAAGTACATACCTAGTTGTACCTAGTTGTATTATACGGGAAGGGAGCTATGCTCGTGGTGACCCGTCTTTGTATCTTTCAGCATCAATTTTTTTTCTTAAAATCTTGAATAGTGTTTGCACACATGGTTTCTTTATCTAAATTATTCCAGGTATCCAGCACTCTGTGAGGGAAGCTATTTTTTTTTTTCAGATCTCTTCTATAGTTATCCTTTTTGAGTTTCTTTTCGTGTCCTCTTGTTTTTCCATTGTCACATTTAAGTAAATCATTCCTATCATGATTCTATAGATTGTCAGTAGATCTCCTCTTTCTCTTCTCTGCTCCAGTGTAGGTAATTTCAATTTGGACAATCTTTGTTTGTATGTTAATTTGGAAGGAGCTGGTACAGTGAGTCCTCCTTATATGGTAATTCTTTATCCGGTCAATTCACAGTTACGGTATTTGGTAATTACTACCCTCGATTCTATTTAAGAAAAATTCACCGATACGGTATCTGCTCTTCTTTTGTTTACACTGTACCGTAGCACCACCATGCCATCCAGCCACCACAACAGTCTCTTCCTGCGTTCGGTATACGGTAATTTCAATTTGCAGTAAGGTTTTTAGGAACACATATGTACCGTATAACGAGGACTTACTGTATCAACTTTGTCGTTGCTCTTTGTATTCTTTCTAATTTCTTTATATTCTTTTTTGTACTGGGTGTCCATAGTGTTGCTGTGCACTCCAGAGCTTGCTCCAGACGGCGGTTCATCAGTGTGTGGATGTGTTCTGTGTCTTCTGTGTAGTAACTGCATCTGGAGAAATTTTATTCTGTGACCAGGCCTCTTCAGTGGTGCTTGAAGAATACAATGGGTGTTTCAAGAATGGATAGTGCACAATGTGAAGGCGAGGCAGAGCTTGAGTGTTGGAAAAATGAGGATAAAACAGACCAGGGTGGCAAGAATGAATGAGAATCTGACTTGTAAAGGGAATGAAGAAAGCAGAAGTAGAATAAGACCATGATGATGATCTAGGTTCTAGAATGAGATGGATGGATTGGATGAAAAGAACCTTGGATGTACATGGTATGTCAGTAGAACAGTGAAGTGAGTAAAAGTGATAAGAATGTGTGGAGATTGTGAATGGATGATGCCTAAAAGAACATTCCCCTACATTTACTCTGTACTGGAGTAGGTGGGGAGGATGAGGAATCACCATATGACGAAGCAAGAGAAGTAGGCCAGATTCAGTTGTTGGGCCTTGTTGTGGAGCAGTGGGTCATTGCATTGTATATTCACCTTTTCACCTTGGTCTTTGGATCACGTGTTGGACTTGTGATCGAAAGCTATTTCCCTCCCAGAAGAGAGCTCAGAGCTCGTATGACCGATCCATGGGTAATGCTATGACCTTACACGCACACACACCCCCAACTCCCCGCCCACAAGAGTTGGAGTAACGACTCGAAGCGCAGCGATACTGAAACAATTTTAGCCCTGGGCAGGATTCGAACCAGGTACTGCCAGCACCGCCGTACTGACAGTCTGGGACTCTACCATCCGTGCCATTCAAGCAGTGTGACAGGGTAGGGCAACCTTTTATCCCCAAGGTGAGTTAGTAAGAGCAGGTGAATGGCTCTTTTGGGATGAGTGTTAGCTATGAGATTGACTTTTTGTATGGGAAAAAATATTGTAGGGAATCCCTAGTCCCCTCACACCATCCCATTAGTCACCTTCTATGATATGTATGGAAACAGAGTGACAGCAGCCTTCTCTTCCCCACTACTGGACAAGGTTGACCTTTCATCTATAATGAGTTAAGATAGGAGGAACAATGGATGGGTTTTTGGATAGGTGTGGGACATGTGCTTTGTCTTGGCTATCCCCCTTATATAGAGGGCTGCAGAAAGAAAGAAATAAAGAAAAAAAATCACTACACTTAGTTAACTCATTAAAAATAGTTTACAGGATTATTTTCTTTGATAACTTCAGCATTTTTTACATTTGTCTAGTTCTGAACAATCAGCCTCAAATTCCTGAGAATATCTTTACATTTGAAAATAACAGCTTTTGCACAACAAATATCACAAGATTCTCTAGAATTATATCCATTTACAAAATGTCCCCAATTTAGTATATTTTCTTTGATGATTGGAATATGAAAATCTCAAATTTGGACAAATGGTTGAAAACTACCATTTCATCTATACAAGGTCATAGAAATAGTCAAGTCCTTGCCCAAGTTCCCACACTGAAAGCCCTGTATATAGCTCCTTTGCAAGATTAACTCTGGCATTAATGGAGAACAAGGTTGGGTAGAAAATTTTCCTCTTGCCTGTTGATGACCTGTACAATGAATTACAAAGTTATTAATAATTTCACAGATAAATTGCAAAACTATTTCAGCAATATATGAATAAATGATCAAACAAAGTCTAAATATTTTGGTCAAAACACCTTATAGGAATATAATATGTCATATATTTTTGGCCATGTGAACTTACTGGTACTCAAAAAAGTGTTCCACAGACACATCATCATATGAAAACTTGGGCTTATGAGTAGACAGAATATTAATATACTGTTGGTGCGTGACATGGTTTCCTCCTGTAGTGCTATGATCCATTCCATAGAAATTCAAGCCCATAAGGATCTGCAGTTTTCAAATGCAGACAGAATGAAATAAAAGCTTACTGGGACATCAAAGTATACTCTGAAGATGAGAATTAATTCAGATTATGTGTTGTCAAAAAAGAAAAGTAAACAAAAGATATACCTTATGGCGTTTCACAGATGACTCCTCTGGAACCAGTTTCTCCACACACTGACGCATCCACCTGATTGGACTGTTGGGCCCTATAATATGCATTAATTGAATAGCACTTTAATAAAGCCTATATCTATGTTTCATACTTCATTAAATTTTAAACTATATGAAGAACACAAAGTTGCAAACCTGGGGCATCAAATGTTGCAAAATCATACGTCATCAGAGAAAATGCATCAACGTCATTCACCAACTGTTCAAATCGTTCTTTTCCAAAAGAACCTTCTATGCCCCTGCAAAAATTAAAAAACATTTGTCTCAAATGTAACTCAAAGTACAATAAAAGGCAATAACTGCAAAACATGATGCAGTTTCCCTAAGCTCTGCAATTAATTATATGAAAATTGCAAATATATTTTATCACATCCAGAAATCAATATCTGCCTATCTCTAAAATCTAATGACACTATTTATGAGAAGAAGAAACTGTCCATAATTTTTCCAGATATGCTTTTTCCCTATGCCCCTATCCTCATTATGTTCCTTCATTACCTTCAATGTCTATAAAATACATACCCAGGGTAAATGGGTGGTGGAATGACCAATATAAAGACGAAACCAGCTCTTCTTATCTCTTTTGCAATGTATTGGATAGTATCTGTCAACTTATAGTAAAGAGATGGTAGTGGTACTTGGCTCCAGATTTCCAGAACAATTCCATCAAATTTATTTATCTGCAAAATACATACACCAACAAGATTAAATGAATGGATGCATGAATATAATTTATTTTTTAATCTCTGGACACAATTCAAATTACAGTATCAACCTTTCTGTTACACATTGGATTTCCCTCAACTATATAAAATCTGACAGCAGCCATAATAAATGTACAAGTCATGAATTGAAGAGAAAGGATTAATGAAGACAGGTTTAAACATTTTGCTGTGTAAGGGATTCCCTCAGTTGAATAAAATTGCCTGCTGGCAGCCAGAACAAATGTAAAGGTTGCAAACAGCAGTGAAATGATCAAACAGGGTAAATACTAGGGCAATAACTGCAAAGGATTACAAAGGTGGAGCAGGGCGACAGGAGACCTTTTGGTCCATATCAAGGTCAGATGCAAAAAAAAATTATAATGATAAATAAATAAAAACAATAATACAGTAAATAATAATAAATAAAATAAATGCATAGATATAATTATATAATAACCAAACAGATAAAATAGTACATAATAATAAATTCACATAAGACTAATAATAAATGAGAATCAAGCAAATAATAATAAACAGACAAATGATAACAAAACAAATAAACAAATAATATAAAATAAATGACAGTCATTACAGCATCTTGCATAGGTGCTTATCTAAATAATTCTTAAAGCTTCGAACTAAACTACATTG
Source organism: Oratosquilla oratoria (assembly GCF_046742065.1). NCBI lineage: Eukaryota > Metazoa > Arthropoda > Malacostraca > Stomatopoda > Squillidae > Oratosquilla > Oratosquilla oratoria. Next base: position 154,116 of record NW_027467724.1, read on the forward strand.
CACTGCCTCTGCAGGAAGTTTATTCCATTCATTAACTACACAGATGGCAAAGTTGTTTCTACCCACTTCCAAATTAAATCTATTCCCTGACAGTTTGAGACCATTGTTTCTTGTCAGATTCCCATTCAGTGTGAAAATTTTGTCACTTTTGATGTTATCAATTCAAAGTGCATAGTTTTATTCAGTGAATACTTAAGGGTCTTCAGTGGCATCCCCATGGATCAACACCCTGGTCCTTCTTACAGATATTACCCACAGCCTCAGGAAACTGGCAACAGCCCCTAAGCAAGACCATATGTCATTTCAGAAAGAGATTTTGTGCTGTCCAGGGATCGTTAGTGTGGGGTGTTGTGGTATTTAGCTAATTGTATTTACCTACATACATATACTAATGGATTTTCCCCCTTACAAGTGAGGTAGCCAGAGTCAAAGGCATAAATCCACTCCCACCCATTTCATCCACACATACTACACTCCCATGTTCGCCTTCCCTCCCTCTCTCTTTCCTTTGCTCCTCCTGGATGATGGGTCATCCCTGCATCTCACCTACTGCCCTAGGTCTGAAGCAATATAGCAAGACAGCATATCTACAGCAAGGCTGGTTCATTTATTCAGCGACCCCCTTCTCTGTCCCCTCATGAAAAAAAAAAAAAAAAGAGAGAAGATGGAGAAATCTTTTTGGGCTGCATCAAAATATTATTAATTCAAACTCCTTCACCCCCCCATCCAACACCCATGCATCACAGCATCATCCATGTGGAAGGTTGGGCTCCAAACTTTGGGGGTAATGAGAGTAGCTGATTAAGTAAAGGTTGTTTGGTTCTACAGATTTACTCTAGTGAATTGTAACCATATGTCCTATCCAGTCAGTTGAGATCTGTGCTAAGAAGCAAGGCAACTGACCACAAAGGCTGTTGTATACACCACATACACCATCACCATTCCCATGCACCCAGACATCGCGGGCACATTGACATCCGTTCTGATCGTCAAACTGACGCCACTTGAATCAGCAGTTTAGCCGGGTGCCCGGAAGCAAGCACACACACACACACACGAACACACACAATAGATACCATCAATCACCAACCCGGATTAACACACGGGAACACAATACTGTTCAACCCTTTCCCCCTGGATATATTATGTATACAACATATCATGTTTGTACCAATTTTGAACCAAGAACAAATTTATATAGGGCGAAACAACCCGACTAAAAACGTTAACAAAGTGACTGAGAGCACCTAAAAATTCACCAGACTCAGCATTTCCGGGAAGAAAACCGGAGTGCACACGACCAGGAGGAGGTTGGTGTGAGACGTGCCCTAAGGACTAGAGGTTGGTGTGTGAGGTGCCCTAGTGCCCAAAACTGTATAGAAAACAATTGTGATAGAAAGGTGTGCAACGTGTGTTAGTGATCTTTTCTTTTTTGAATAAGACTGTATCATAAGTGTATTAAACTAGATAAACTCCAATTTTGTAATAAATAAGAAGAAAAGTGACGTTTTGGAAGTTTATCCAGCCCGCACTAAGTCCTCCTTATGTAACCCCCAACCTAAAAAGGTTACACTGTGATGGTTGCCACTATATAAATTTTTTGTCATACAGTAATATTTACAATGTGACAGAAGTAGGTGTTTACATGATTGAGTGATACACTCAATATTAAACAAGAATATATACAATTATGATACATAGAAGGACACGGCATACTTTAATAATACATGGTGAAAGATCAAATATATGGATAATTCCTTCTGTGGACATACACTTCTCAACTGTTGTCTCTTGTGTGGACCAGGTGTCCTAAGAGGTCAAGGTCAGGTCGACCTACTTCCATTGTTAAGTGCCTTCTGGTTGGGTTCTGGTTAAACCTGACACTCAACAGTCATTTGGTGCTACTGCTGTGGCATATGCAACATCATATGCTTGATATCTATCTTTTCAGAGTGTGATGTCCTGTGACATGTTATATATCTTTCAACATCCATACACAATTCTTTACTCACCCCTTTCTTCTGTCTTTTCCCTTCCTTCCTCAACAGACTTTCCCCTCTCTCCGAATGCCCCTTTCACCTCATCCCAAACACCTACTTATAGTATAAAGGAAAGGAGAAACACTTGTTGGGTCCTGTCTCCTATTCTCTAATTTTCTAACATACTAATTAGGAGATCTCTTCTATCAATGCAATCTATCCCCTTTGGTGACCTGAACACTGTAATCATGTCACCTCTTTCTCTTTGATCTTACAAAGTTGGCGGACTCAGTACCTTTAGTCTTTCCTCATATGGTTTATCTGCCAGGCTGGGGACCAATTTGGTTGCTACCCTTTGTATTCTCTCAATCTTGCTTATCCTTCACTCTGTGTGGGGACTCTACTGATGCATATTCCAGTCTTGGACATATCGGAGTTTCAGTGAGTTTTTTCATCACCTCTTCATCCATATAATGCGCTGCTTTAATCTTCTGCAGTAGTCCGTTTGTGTCTCCCACAATCCTACTGATATGTCTGTCAGGTGACAAGATGTCTTTTATCAAGACTCCCAAGTCTTTCTCCTCTTTTGCTTTTGTAATGTGTTTTCTTCCCAAGGAATAGTTTAAGGATGGCCTTTTGTAACCATTGCCCATTTCCATTACTTTGCATTTTTTGTTATTGAACTTCATTTCCCATTTTTGGCTCCATGCATAAAAAGTGTCTAGATCTTTTTGCATTATTCTATCACCTTCCTCATTTTTCATTCTTCTCATGGTTTTTGCATCATCTGTGAACATGTCTGCATAGCTTGTTGTACCTTCCATCATGTCATTGACATAGACAAGAAACACTGGTGCAAGCACTGATCTAAGGTTTTCTGTGTCTTCTGTGTGGTGGTTCCATCTGGGGCAGTTTGAATCTGTGGCCAAGCCTATTCTTTGTTGGTACTGTCTTCATGCTGGTGTCCTGAGAGAGGATGTGTTCGTGTGGTTCTTGTCAGGTGTAGGAGGGCTTTCTGTGGAGCTTACATCTGGGGGTTATTGTTGGAATACTGGGTTTGGCAGTCTTTCTTGAAGGGCTTGTTTAATTATCTGGATGTATTTACCTAGTTGTATTATATGGGAAGGGAGCTATGCTCGTGGTGACCCATCTTTGTACCTTTCAGCATAAAGTTTTTTCTTAAAATCTTGAATAGTGTTTGCAAACACTGTTTCCTTATCTAATTTATTCCAGGAATCCACCACTCTACATGGGAAGCTATTCTTTTTCAGATCTCTTCTATAATTATCCTTTTTGAGTTTCTTTTCATATCCTCTTGTTTTTCTGCTGTCCCATTTCAATAAATCATCCCTAGGATTTCCATTCCTTTCATGATTCTATAGTCAGCAGATCGCCTCTTTCTCTTCTTTGTTCTAGAGTTGGTAGTTCCAATCTGGACAATCTTTATTTGTATGTTAATTTGGAGAGAGTTGGTGCCAACTTTGTTGTTGCTCTTTGTATCTTATTTTAATTTCCTTACATTCTTTTTAGTACTGGGTGTCCATAGTGTTGCTGCATACTCCAGTTTTGGTCTTACTAGTGTAACTAGTATTTTTTTTTTAAATAATTTCCTCATCCAAATAGTCAAATGCCACTTTCATTGCCCTTAATAGGTTGAAGGTTTCTCCGACTATTTTATTGATATGTTTGTCCAGTGACATGTCTTTGCTCATTATTACTCCAAGGTCTCTTTCCGAGTTCACTTTTTTTTACTTTGTCTTCACCAATTTTATAATTTCTTGATATTCTATTTTTACCTTTTCCAAACTCCATTATACTACACTTCTTGATACTGAAGTTTACTTCCCACTTTTGACTCCATTTCCAGATTTTGTCTAGGTCTATCTGTAATGATTCACAATCTTCCTCTGTTCATATAACATTCCACTCCTTCATCCATGTCATTTATATATATGGTAAACATGATTGGAGACAATAATGAATGCAGGACACCACTTATCATTTCTTCCCAGGTCAAGTATTTGTCTCTAATTACTACCCTTATTTTCCTTCCAGTCAAGAAGTCTTCCATCCATTCTAATAATTTTCCTTTGATGCCACCTGTTGGTTTTTTTTTTTTTTTTTTTTTTTTTTTTTTGTGTGGTACTTTATCAAATGCTTTTTGTAGGTCTAGAAAAGCAGTCTGCCCATCCATCCCTTTCTTGTATTATGTCAAGAAGTCTTCCATCCATTCTTATAATTTTCCTTTGATGCCACCTATTGATTCTATTTTTCTTGATTATTTTTTTGTGTGGTACTTTATCAAATGCTTTTTGTAGGTCTAGAAAAGCACAGTCTGCCCATCCATCCCTTTCTTGTATTATTTCTATTAGTCTCAAACAGAAGCAGATTAGGTTTGTTGTACATGATCTTCTTCGTCTAAATCCAAATTGATTTGGATTCAGTATATTTTTTTCTACCATCTACTTTTGATAACTTTTTCACATATTTTTGCTATTGTGCTTGTAAGGGAGACCAGTCTGTAGTTGGTTGGATTTTCCTTGTTCCCTCCTTTATATATTGGTACAATATTTGCATTTTTCCAGTCCTGTGGTACCTTTCCTTCTTTGAGTGTTTAATTATATTGTATATTTTGTCCATCAACTCCTCTGTGCATTCTTTCAATATCCAATTTGCAATTCCATACGGACCATGTGATTTTCAGACATCACGGGTTTTTTATTTGATCTCTGATTTCATTCTGTGTCACAGTGATTTCCTTCATTTGGGGGTATTTCTCTCTCCCTATTTCCTCACATTTTTGTGAACTTTCAATTGTGAATACTGTTTTTGTGTGAACGTTTTGTGTGGTACAGGTGTTAGGCTCTTCTAGATGTTAGCCGTTTGCCCCTAGAGTAGATTTTTTGTTGCATTCTGTTGGTGGTGCTTGTTAAACATAGTGTGAAGGGTGTGTAGTGTTTAGGGTTCTGGCATAGAATTATGTTTCTGTCATTTCCATGCAAGTTCTGTTGAGAGGATTTTGGTTTCTGTATGTTGGTGTCCTATAGGTGTTTGTATTTAATTTGCTGATTGTTGGGAACTATGCTGTGGAGCTGTATTCTAGGGAGATTCTTATGAACTATTTATAGATGATTATTAGATTTTCTTTTAGTTTTCCAAAGTCATTGTCAATAATGGTTTTTAGTAGGTTTGTTTTCTTGTTGATTTTTGCTGTCTGAGCTTTGATATGTTGGGTGACTGTCATATGAATATATGGACCAGTCATGTAGCATTACTTTATATCTAAAGATTAATTTCCACTCAGAGAAATATCAAACCATTTTCTAATTTTCATTATCACTCATTTCTGTTGTCCTTAAAGGATTACAAAGTATTACAAATGAGGTGCATGCTGACAGGAGGTCTTTTGATACATAACTAGGTTGAAAGCAAAAAAATATATACATACATATACCAAGGCTTTTTCCCCTTACAAGGGAGGTAACCAAAAAGAAAAAGGCATAAAATCATTCCCACCCATTCCATCCCTGAATACACTCCACACCCCTCCACCCTCCCTCTTATCTTAGCACCTTAGCTAAGATAAAAAAATATATATAATAAAGATAAATAATAAAAATAAATATATAATAATATAAATAATAATAAATAAATGCATAAGTATAGTTAAATAATAAACAAACACGTAAATAGTCAATAATAATAAATTGACAGATAACTAATGATGAATGAAAATCAAGTAAATAATAATAAACAGCAAATAATAACCAACAAATAATATAAAATAAATGGCAGGCATTACATCTTCCTTAAGTGTTTATATGAATCTTAAAGCTTTGAACTAGACTACATGGCACTGCCACTGCAGGATGTTTATTCCACTCATTAACTACAAGATTGGTGAAATAGTTTCTACCCACTTCCAAATTAAATCTATTTCCTGAATGTTTGAGACCATTGTTTCTTGTCCGATTCTCATTCAGTGTGAAAATTTTGTCACTTTTGATGTTGACAATTTCCTTTAGAATCTTAAAGACCTGTATCAAGTCACCTCTGAGTCTATGTTTTTTTTTAGGGGAAAACAGATTCATATGTCTTAGTCAATTTTCGTATGAATTATTTTTTATATTTGGAATCAGTTTTGTGGCTTGCCATTGTACTTTTTCCAATCTGTCAATGTCTTTAATGAGATTCAGTGACCATACGGATACAGCATATTCCAAATGTGGATAAACTAATGAGCTTGTTAACGAGAGATGGACTTTTACAGTTAAAAGATCATGCAATCTGTCCTAGAATCTCCTTTGCTTTTTCAGAGGCTGAAATACACTGCTTAGATGATTTGAGATCGTTACTGATAATTACACAGAGATCCTTTTCACTATCCACTTTTGTTAATGAATTTCCAAATAACTTGTAATCGTACTTACTGTTATTTTTACCTATGTGCATAACCTTGCATTTATTTGTGTTAAATTTCATTAGCCACTTTTCAGACCAATGCAGTAATTGATCTAAATCTTCTTGAATATCTAATTTATTTAAGTGATCCTTTGCCATTCCACACAGTTTTGCATCATCAGCAAATTTGGAGACAATAGATTTTAGTCCATGGTCTATATTATCTATATATACCATGAATAGAAGTGGCCCACAAACGGAACATTGAGGAACTCCACTAAACATGTTTCCATCTAGAAGTTTTGCCATTTAAAACAACTCTGTTCTTGATCATTCAACCAATTTCTAGTCCAACTTAATAGGCTACCACTTATTTTATGTGAAGCTAATTTAGTAAGTAGCCTTTTGTGGGGGACGGTATCAAAAGCTCTTCCAAAGTCTAGATATATTAAGTCTATATTGTTTCTTTTGTCATAATTCGAGATGACTGTTGTAGAATTCGAGTAAATTAGTCACGCAAGAACGTTTCCATCTGAATCCATGCCAGCTATTATTTATCAAACAGTTACCTTTCTAAATGATGTTTGACAGCATCTCTGATGATAGTTTCCATCATTTTTCCTACGATTGAATTCAATCTTATAGGCTTGTAGTTATCTGGTTTCTTTTTGTCACCTTTTATGAATATGGGAGTAAAGTCTGCTAGCTTCCATTCTCTTTGGACATCTCCAGATATGACGAATTTCTTGAAAATAATTTCTAATGGAACAACAATCTCATTTTTCATTTCCTTTAAGATTCTTGAATGCCAACCATCAGGCCCTAGTGTTTGATCAATTTTGAGTTTCTCTATACACCTTTTAATTTTTTCTTTTGCTATATTCACTGTAATGAGTAAGTTCACCCCTATGACTTTTTTCTCATGCTCCTATAATGTAAGAATGCTCACACCATGTTCCCAAGAGCGTCATAAAAAGCAACTAAAGGTGGCAGAACAAGAGAACTGGAGAGTTCCCTTTCTGGATTTATATACCCCAATGAGCTAAGATATTATTCCACTTGATCACCAGTACATACAAATACTGATTTCAATGAGCTTCCTTCTTATAGGGATTCATGAAATTACAGAAAAGAGCAAAGGCTTTCAGAAAAATCTTTACCCAACCTAATGCTTGATAAGTGGAAATACAAAGAAAACACTCCATAAGCATAGCTCCAATCTTGTCTATTACAATTGAGTAAATGCACTTTTTTTATTTATATTCCACGAGTCAAGGTATGCATTCACTTGACCACCCTATTCCCAAGTGGTAAGAGGCCCATACAAATACAGAATTCACTGAGCTCCCTTCTTAAAGGTTTGCATAAAAAAAAAAAAAAAAAAAAAAAAAAAAATTGTGTCTGATGAGCACAAGCATAAAGCTCCAATCATGTGCATGAAAATTAGGTAAATATACCCTTTCTGGATTTATATCCTACAAGAAGCCAAGGTATACTTTATCACCCAATTTCCAAGGGGTAAGAAGCCACTGGTACAGTGTTCAATGAGCTCCCATCTTACAGGGTTGCATGAAACTGCAAAAATAGAGCAAAGGCTGTCACAAAAATTTTAACTGAACCTTGAGTCTGATAAGTGGAGATACCAAGAAAAGAACCCATGAACATAGCTCCAATCCTGTATACTACAATTAGGTAAATACACCAACAAGCCACTAAATTATAAAACAAAATTACAAGAAACAAATCATGTGACAAGTGCCTACAATTTCATCCTAGCTAACATCTAAGTTTTATTTCTTTTTGAGAATGTACATATACAATATACACAAGAAATTGATTCAGGAAGAAGCTGAACTCTATACTAGCATCTCAGCAATAAGGACAGATAACATAAGTCCAACAGAAGGATGTGTGCATCCATCAGCATGCTTGGTATTGGGGAAGAGCAGAATGCACCAGCTGCTACACGAACACCGAAATGGTGTACCAAGTTCAACACATGAAGTCAAGCTTCAGTGGCAGATGAGTAATTTCACAGCCGTACTCCAACTTTGATAGGAAAATTGTTTGGTGTAATAATAGCAGTGTTTGTCAGTGCCCAAAGAGGTATGGGCTAAAATTCAAAGGAGTGACATTGTTTTCATACAAGTTGTCAAATATTGGTCCTAGGATATGGATTTCCTCCACACAAGAGATTTTTCTTTCATGTTGGTGTAAGTTTGGATCAGGACGAACACCATGGAAATGGTAAAAGTGTAGGGCTGCGGTCTTTGAAGCATAGAAATGAAGTCCTCAAGTTGTGACCCACTCAGAGATTCAATTAATTGTTAATTGCAGTTTCCTCTCAATTAATAGCATCCATGCTACAGAAAAAGAGATTGATAAGTCATCAACATATAAGCTACCACAAACTCTTTCTGGAAGAACATTGATGATACTGTTTATGGCCACAGTGAAAAGTGTCACACAAGTATACTTCCTTGTGGTATGCCATTTTCAAGTGAATGAGCTTCAGTAGTTATTTTTGCTATCTATACTATTTGATTTGATTATTTCAACAATGAGGTTGTTATCTCCAAGATGTAGAGAATTTATTACCCCACATGCAGTTTTTGTAGTATTGTCAGATGTGAAAGCCACATAGCATCAACTTGAGAGACAGTCATATTTCAGACAGATATGGAGGACTTTTCTGAAAGGCTTGAAAGCAGAGTGGATTGCATATGACAGTGATTGGTAGATATTTGATATCTTGATTATATCAAGACAAGACTCAATAGGTGACCCATAGGGTCTTCCAACTTTGGACACAGTGGCAGCAGGAATGCAACCTCCAGCTTGCTCGTGTGTTTCTCTTCCATTACAACCAGGTGGGGTAATCCAAATGGCCTAATTGACCACCTCTCAGTGGTTTTGAGTGTGGCTTGTCTCCAATGGCTATGGGATACTTGATTTTAGCTACAGGGAACAACGGGAACTGCCTACTGGGATTATGAAGGGAGTGAATGCTAGTCACCATGGATGAGGTACGAGTACCTTGTCCCCATGGGGGTCGTTCATTTTAAAAAGCACTCACTCTTGATATAAGACCTTCCTCCACAACTCATCCCAGCCCAGAAACCCAACCATCCAGCACAGGATGACCTTACATGGTGGTCCCTCTGGTGGACAACAACACTGGCTTGTATGGGTAGCCTAGCACTGGGAACCTTTAGTCTGGTCCCTTACTGGCGATCATGCTTCCATGGGTTACCCTCTCCCTCTTAGTAGGGAGGAGCAGGGGCCGAAGACCCCTCTAACCTTGCTTGCCAGGTCATTTGGATAATCAACACCCCACACCACAACAAGACAGCTCCTGTAAGGGGGGGGGGGGGGGGAGGCAATCATACTGCTTACTGGAGCAGCCACTATCATCTCTGTGGTGCTGGCAGTTTCAGTTTTCAAACTGTATTAACTTTCTGTTGCTGTGATTCCTAGGATTCAATACTTTTTTATTGTTCTTATCACTATGGCTCCTAAAAGACTGACTAGCAACCTATTTATCAACAAGTACCACTAGTGCAGGTCTTGAGATTCATACACCAAAACTGGTGGGCGAACTGAAGAGATTATTCCCGTAGGGGAGTTCTGATGAGCAGTCAGGTACTCCAAGATGAAGGCAGGAAGTACAGGAGACGGGACAGTGAGCCTTGATGTTGACTAAATTACAATTCGTTAGGCACTGGAGAGTTACCCTTAATGCTGCCTGAATGAAGATTCGTTAGGCACAGATATTGGGAATGATTGTTTGCCACTGTCTCAGTGAGATTGAGTAGTTAGGAGGCAGATATGTGATAACCTCTCCGCCAGGAAAATTCTTGTAGATGTTAGGGAAACACTAGGAATTTGGTTAGTGTTTGTTGAAATGACAACTAGTAATCTACATAGTATTCAGATGACAACTGTGGCATTTTCTCAGGTCTGCTTTGGACTCTTCTGTTTCTTTCTGTCTCTGTCTTTACTGTCTGTTGGCTGCCCTATATATAACTATGAATGAGTCAATCATTTTGACACCTGTCTAAACATCTGAAATGACCTTGCAAGAATTTAATAATAAGGAAGACACAGATTCAGATGCTGATAATGATGACGATTGCCTAATGGATATGAATACACCAGAGCTAGCTGAACTGCAGTCTATAACAATCTGTTTTGGGATGACACCAAAGACAAGGATTTTGATGGTTTTCTCAGGGAGGAATACAACAGCAATCAAAGATAGATTTTAGGACTAACGCTTACCGGTATGTATGCTAAGTGCAGTAAATTTTTCTATGGTGATGTTGGTTGATCACCTAATCTTGTTGGATATTTTATGTCCTTCTGGCATGGAAACTAAATCAGTACTGTCTCTGTGTCTCATACAAAGGTGTGCCTCTTATATGGATTTACTAGAGGCCTTGGGAGGGTGTGCCTTTAAATTGGTGTGCCTGATACACTGAAAAATATGGTACATGTTTTTTTCATATAACATTTATATATATACTGGTTATAATTCATGCATTTTGATTACACGGATAATTCAATCTTACAGAATGGTTAAAGTTCTATGGGTTCCTTAAAACAAGAGGATCAAGGGAAGGACTAAAATGTTCCAAGGTTGAGAGAATACTATGAGTCACTAAAAATTGTAAAAGATGAAACAGGAAGGCTAAAGATGATTCTTAAAGCTAAAATAATGGCAGACAGTTCAACCATGAAAACTGAAGCTACATTGGGGAGGCCACCACCTCAACCGAATGAAGGGAATATAACACCAAATCCTACCCTAGTGTAAAACTTTCAACAGTGGCAGCTTGTGTATAGGCACTGTGGAACTGCAGTATCCCCAATTTCCACTGGATATTATTGATACCATACAATATAATGAGTCTTTTTTTTAATTCTTTCTTTATACTTGTACAAGTACAATATATAGTCCTTAAGCTTAAAAAATAATTCACTATGACTTCATAAAGCCCCAGTTTATGAAAAAAAAAAAAAAATACAAGAATCTTTGCATGGAACTGTGCACTTCATAGTTCCAGTGGCGGGGTGTTTGGCTGTTGTGCGCATGCGCACATAGGAAGCTGTATGTGAGGCAGTGATGAAGAGAAAGCACTGTTGCTCCCACAGTGCCCTAATGGGTTTTTTTTTTTTTTTACTCCATGTGTATTTACCTAGTTCTATCATACAGGAAGGAAGCTATGCTCATAGTGACCCATCTTTGTATCTTTCAGCATTAAGTTTGAGTCTTGTATGTATTGTACTTATTGTATGTATGATTGTATCTGAATAAAATTCAATTCAATTCTTAAATTCTTGTATAGTTTTTGCATTGCATACACTTGCCTCATCCAATTTGTTTCAAATATCCACCACTCTGTGTGGGAAACTATTCTTTTTTAGAGCTCTTCTATAATTATCCTTGATTTTCTTTTCATATCCTCTTGTTTTTCTCTTATCCCACTTTAATAAACATTCTCTGTCGAGGATTTCCATCCTTTTCATAATTCTGTAAATGGTCAGTGTTGTGCTTAAAAACCATGTACTATAATCTATAATATGATAAAGTGTAGAATTAGATTATTATTCTGCTTCCAGCTAGTCTATTTAATTTTTTTTTTTTTTTCAATTCTTTCATTTTACAGAAAACTTAAGCCATGGCCTTGCATCCCCAAGAAATAAGTTCTGTGACTGTTAATGAACTTCAACAGCTTAAGTTTTCACAGCTGTCTCTCCAAGAGAAAGTTACAGTTAAGAAAAGAGGTTGTTCAACACCTGATATTCAAATATCTCAGCCAGGCATAAGCAACAAGAAATATATTCATAGCTATAATTCTGAACGGTACCAACAGAAAAGTTGGCTTTGTGTTTGTAAAGTAAAAAATGCACTGTTTTGCTTCTCGTGTTTGCTGTTTGGAGGTGATGTAACATGGACAAAAGATGGTTTTAAAAATATAAACAAAATGAAAGAAAAAAGTGAAAAGCATGAGAAGTCAAAGAAGCATGTTGATAATGTGGTTTCACTGTCCCTTTTACGAACCGTAAATATTAAGGAAAAACTTAGTGAGGCACACAGACTTTTAATCAATGAGCATAATATAAAGGTTAGAAAAAAAAAATTGAAATTTTGTCCAAAATAAAAGACTGTATTTTCTTTTGTGGAAACTTTGAAACTATCTTATGTGGACATGATGAAAAAGGCGATTCAGTAAATCCAGGGGTATTTAAAGAATCAGTATATTTTGTATCTAAATTAGATCCAGATTTGAAGAATCATTTAGAAATCAGTAGTCTTCAAAAGTGCTTCTAAGACCATTCAGAATGAGATATTTGACTGCCTGCTACAAATATAACATGAGATAAGGACGGAAATTAAAAAAGACTCCTTTATAGCTGCTATGGCTGATGACACAACAGATGTTTCTGAACACACTCAAATGGTCCTTGTTCTATGGTACGTATTGAATGGAGAAATATTTGAGCATTTGTGGGGATTCTTTATTCCAGAAAATCAAACTGCAGATGGCATATCAAAATGTATTTTAGAACAAGTGAACATAATCCTTCAAGGAAATGGACAAAAACTGATAGCTCAGAAATTTGTTGGTGCAAATGTGTTATATTCAACGTATGCAACACTTCAATGACTAGCTTGCACACACAATATGCTACAAGATGTAGTTTCAACAATGAGACTAGCCTCTCCTAGGGAATCCCATTGTTCTGTGACCAAACTCACTGACCCTTCCGACTACACCCGTTTGATGAAGAATAGATTCTTGGCATCTCAGGTCAAGTCTCTACCTTCTTGAACAATAGGCCTAGCTGCGTCTCGGGTCAGCCATCTGACACCTCAACTGACGCAACCCAACTTTTCAAATAGTCTTTATATGGCAACAACAAGCATGATAGTGGGTAAAAAAAAAAAAAAAAAAAAAAAAAAATCCCGGGAGTCCAGGGACAGAGACCCGGGTGGGGATCAGGGGGCGAAGCCTCCTGGAGCCCCTGCACTTCTGCTCTTTCATGAGCAAATTTAAAGGTGTCTAGTAGGCATTTTGGGGGGAAATTTTTATATATCTGTAAAGGCAAAAGACTGGGTTGATTGACTTAGATCCCTTCATCCCTTTTCCTGACATGTTTTGAAAAGCATACAAATCGCGGGCCTAGGCCGAGTCCCTGGGTTGAATCGCTCAATCTACTTACTACTTCCACTCCCTCTCCTGCCACATGCCCCTCCAAGTATCTAAAGCTATTCACTTCCTCCAGACTCTCTCCCTTAATGCCCACCTCCAATTTCCTGCCACCCTCTCCCCTTGTATATCTCATCATCTTACTTTACCCACATATATCTTCAACTTCCTTCTTTCATAAACCTTCCCAAACTCCTTCACTAACTTCCTTAATCCTTCCTCTGATCCTGCCACAAGTGCAGTGTTGTCAGCAAACAGCAACTGGCTTACCCTTGCATTTACCTCCTGCACCACTCCATCCAGGTACACATTGAACAGCCATGGTGACATGACATATCCCTGGTGAAGTCCCACCTTTACCTCAAACCATTCACTTTCTTCATTTCTAACTCTAACACTAGGCTTATGATAGGGTAGACAGAAAAGCACTGTGGGAGGTTATGCAGATATATGGGATAGGAGGAAAGCTTCTAGGAGCTATCAAGAGTTTTTATGAGATTAGTAGAGCTTGTGTCAGGATTAGAAATGGAGAGAGTGAGTGGTTCGAGGTAAAGGTGGGACTTCGTCAAGGATGCGTTATGTCGCCCTGGCTGTTCAACTTGTACATGGATGGGGTAGTGCGAGAGGTAAATGCAAGGGTAGTGGGTCAGGGATTGGAGATGGTTAAAGAAAATAGAGAAAAGTGGGAGGTGAGCCAGCTGTTGTTTGCTGACGACATGCGCTTGTGGCAGGATCGGAAGAGGGACTGAGGAAGTTGGTGACAGAGTTCGGGAGAGTATGTAATAGAAGAAAGCTAGAGATAAATGTGGGTAAAAGTAAGGTGATGAGATGTACAAGGGGTGAAAGTGGCAGTAGACTGGAAGTGAGCATTAAGGGAGAGCGACTGGAGGAAGTGGATAGTTTTAGATACTTGGGTGCAAATGTGGCAGGAAAAGGTGGAGTGAAGGTGGAGGTAGAATGTAGGGTGAGAGAAGCGAGTAAATGCCTAGGTGGATTGAAGAGTGTAATGAGGAATAGACATTTGGGAATGGATGCTAAGAGGAGACTGTATGAAGGAGTGATTGTGCCAACAGCACTGTATGGGGCAGAAACATGGAACATAAGAGAGGAAGAGAGAAGGAGTTTGAATGTGTTTGAGATGAGGTGTCTGAGAAGTATGATGGGGGTTACTAGGCTAGACAGAGTGAGAAATGAGGAGGTGAGGAGAAGAACGGGGGTGGAAAGGAAGTTGGGAGATAGGGTTGATGAAAGAGTATTAGGATGGTTTGGACACATGGAAAGAATGAGTGAAGAAAGACTAGTAAAAGAAGTATGGAAGGCAGATGTAGAGAGAGTGAACATGAGGGGATGTTCTAGGATGAGGTGGATGGATGGGGTGAAGGGGGCTTTGGGGAACAGGGGAATGTCTGTTGAGGAAGGACGGGAGAGACAGAAGACGGGTGAATGGAGAATGGTTGTATATGGATGATGTTGTGATGCATGAGGTGGAATGGGTGGGGGGATGAGGGGTGAGGTAGTATGTGTGAGCAACATTTGACGCAGCCTGAAGGGATTTCTCCCCGTCTTCTCCTTTTATGCATGGGGGAACGGAGAGGGGGGGTCGCCGATTTAATGAAGCGGCCTTGCTGTGGATGTGCAGTGTCTTGCGACACTGCTTCTGACCCAGGGCAGTGGACAAGGTGCAGGGATGACCCGTCATCCAGGAGGTGCTAAGATAAGAGGGAGGGTGGAGGGGTGTGGAGTGTATTCAGGGATGGAATGGGTGGGAATGATTTTATGCCTTTTCCTTTTTGGTTACCTCCCTTGTAAGGGGGAGAAAGCCTTGGTATATGTATGCTAACTCTAACACAGGCTCTACTACTTTCATAAAAATTCCTGACTGCTCTTAAAAGCTTTCCTCCTATCCCATACATCTGCAATACCTCCCACAGTGCCTTCTTGTCTACCCTGTCATAAACCTTTTCCAAATCCATAAGGCCCCAAAAAATTCTTACCTTTTCCTAAATCTTTCTCACAAATCTGCCTTACCACAAAAATCTGATCCATGCAACCCCTACCTTTCCTTAACCCACACTATTTTTCACCAACTATCACTGTAATCCTTTTCTAATCCTCTCAATCAAAACACTCCCATAAGTCTTCTCAACTAAACAAATTGATCACTTGTCTGTTTTTCCCATGTAAAGTGGAACTATACTGGCACTCCTCCAGTACTCTGGCACTCTACCCTCTTTTAGACAAATATTAAACAACCTCACCAGCCAGTCCATCACCACTGTACCCCCCTCACCCCTTTCACCCATCTAACCCAGGGGCCTTGCTTGCTCTCATTTTAACAACTACTTTCACTTTCTTTTTATATATACAGTATATAGCAATACTTTTGGAAAATTATTTCAGCAAGTGCACAGCTGTCTTCTGTGATGAAGACATGTTCACATAAGGTATTTACCTAGTTTTACCTAGTTGTATTATATGGGAAGGAAGCTATGCTCATGGTGACCTGTCTTTGTATCTTTCAGCATCAAGTTTTTTCTTAAAATTTTGAAGTGTTTGCACACATTGTTTCTTTATCTAAATTATTCCAGGTATCCAGTACTCTATATGGAAATCTATTTCTTTTTCAGATCTCTCCTATAGTTATCTTTTTTTTAGTTTCTTTTTGTGTCCTCGTTTTTCCATTGTCCCATTTTAATAAATCATTCCTATCTAGGATTTCCATTCCTTTCATGATTCTATAAATAGTCACCAGATCTCCTCTTTCTCTTCTTTGATCCAGAGTTGATAATTCCAATTTGGACAATCTTTGTTCATATGTTAATTTGAAGAGAGGTGCAACTTTGTTGTTGCTCTTTGTATTCTTTCTAATTTCTTTATATTCTTTTTAGTACTGGGTGCTTGCTATATCATGCAAACTAGAGTCACGGAAGAAACTGAAGGCTGTCATTTCAAGAAATTAAATAATGGAAGAGTTTAACATGAGCTCTTCCACAACTTATGACATTAAGAAACAAAAGAATGAACTGTAAATTCTGTTCACTTGTCCAGAATACTATGCACTTACCCATACCAGCAAGAGCTCACCCAAAATCTCTATACACCATAAAAAGGCCTTCATTCAAGTTAGAGTTAGTTTACATATGTAAATAAAAAACATGTTGCTCATCAATTACTCATTACTTATAGTTGAAGACAATCACACTCTAGAAAACAGTCCATAGTATTAGCACATTCAATATTTTGGGCAAATGTTTGGTCCTCAAGCTCCCAAAAGACAAGACTTCTACTGCAACAATAAAAACTCTAACTGCCTGTCTTAGGTGGTTTAGTTATGTTATGAAAATGAGAGTAGATATCATCAAATGATTCATGAGTTTGTAGTAACTGAAGTGAAAGCAAATGCAAAAGGTGGATATATGGGGTGAATAAAGCACCTGGTAAGGATGTCAATAAAAATGTGTACTGATTACAGAATAAACTGCAAAAGAAAAAAGAAGAATGTATAAAATAAAGTAATAACCTGCTCCATGACAGGGGAGTACCAACGATAAGCTACATTAATTGTTGCCAAAGCTTCACTGACTGAAAACCTCAAGACCCATAGTGGCTGGCAACAGTCTTTGGTCCCTCTCAAAGATCTCTCTGGGATGAAACTTTGGACTGTTGTGTTGTATCAGTGTATGACAGTTTCTAT
This sequence comes from Oratosquilla oratoria, assembly GCF_046742065.1. Lineage (NCBI taxonomy): Eukaryota > Metazoa > Arthropoda > Malacostraca > Stomatopoda > Squillidae > Oratosquilla > Oratosquilla oratoria. The sequence continues at coordinate 171,404 of NW_027467724.1, forward strand.
ATCACTGGCTTATAATAGCAGGAGGGGAGTACTTGATAAAAAGAAATCTTGGGCCTCGTTCAGAAACTGAGTGTCAGTACCTTGGGATTACACCTCCACATGGTGATGACAGTACAAACAAGTACTTGACACTGATCCCACCAAGGATAAATTGGTAATAATGTTAGAGGAAAATATATCTGATTTCCTCATAGTTATGGCAGAAAGAAATTAAAAATTATGAGTGAAGTTGAAATGAAAAGGGTGAGATTTCCTCTCCCATTCCCAGCTACCTTGTATTGCAGGAAAAACCAAGCAGGTTGAAAATAAAAATTAGTTGTTACTACTGTCTGTACTTACAAAATAAAAAATTTCAAAAGTTATACAACACTTCTAACAAATTAAAATGAAAGCTGAATGACAGTAATGATTGTTGCCTCAAAGTTCACTGACTGAAAACCTGCAACCCAGCAGTGGCTGGTAACAGCCATTGGGCCTTCCCAGAGATCTCTCTGGAAAGAAATTTTGAACTGCTGTTTGTGCTGTATTAGTGTGTGACTGTTTCTATGTCACTGGTTTGTTGTAGTAATTGGAAGGGAGTGGCCATCAGCTCTCAGCTCTCCTTATATGAAAAGGTAGAGGAAATACAATTGAGACTAACAGAGAGATCTTGAGCCTGGTCCCAAGACCTCATGGCTACACCTCAAGATGGAGGTGAGGGCATTGTCAAGTTTTGCTCTCTCTGGCATTCATCTTACAAGACAACCACTTGTAGGTCCCAGTTACTGGTCCCTAGAAGATCTTGTATCATAAAAATTATCTTTAAAACATTGGAGATACATACCTTGAGAACATGGAGAATCTCTTGTATTGCGAGGTCCTGTTCACTCTGAGAGCTGACAAACTGTTCTAATGCCCTGTTGTTCCATGAATTATCAATGATGATTCGTGGCACAACTGCATATTAAAAAAAAAAAAAAAAAAAAAAAACAGATGACAGACAGGAAGAAGAAGAAGAAGAGTAAAAATCTGGATTAAAAAAATATATATACATATATATATTTAACGTCATTTTATGTTCCAAATGGCTGTCTGCACCACCTACTTTTAGTTTTCGCTTTCAGCCCTGATTTCTTGACTGAATTCATCCACCTTGTATCAACATCATGCAATCCCGAGATGTGATAACCTTTTGGATGATATTTCAGTTGAAGCCATACAGGTGATATATGTGTAAACTTATTGGCAAATGTCTTTGCAATATCATACCCATGGTTGTTCCACTGAAATATAAGAAAGTGTGAAAGGAACAAGGACCTACATGTCAAAAGAAAGTTTTATACTAAATGAATCAAAAAACAGATTTACCTATAGTTAAGTTATGGTACAAAGGGAGCTGGCAGATAGGGCTGATTACAGATTATTGGGATGGTTTTGGAACATGGAAAGAACAAGTAAAGAGAGGCTAGCAAAAAGTATGGAAAACAGAGGTGGATGGAGTAAACTTGAGGGGACAACCAAAACTGAGACAGATGGAAGGGGTGAAAGGAGCTTTGATCATGAGAAGAATGTCTGTTGAACAGGCAAGGGAGAAGGAAGGGTATAGGCATCACTAAAGAATGGGTACAGATAATATTTTGATGAAGCCTGAAAGGATTTTTTCCCATCTCTAATTTTTGCATGATGGGACAAGGAGGGAGGGTCTCAGTGTAAATGATGGAGCCCTGCCATGGATGTGATGTGTCTTGCTGCATTGCTTGACCCAGGCATTAGGCAAGAGACAAGGATGACACAAGAGGAGCTAAGATAAGAGGGAGACAATAGGTGTTGGATGGGAATGGAATGGGTGGGAGTGGGTGTGTGCCTTGGCTGGCTACCTCCCTTATATGGGGAGTCTCACTAGCGTGAACACATGATGGCAGAAAGGGGATATAGTAGCAAATCCCTGAGCTGTGACATAGACATCAATACCTAACCACCTTGCACTCAACCACACCCATCCTACAACCACTTGTTATCCATTACTCTTTTGTCTTAGCTTCTTCTGGATGAAGGGTCATCCTTGTCCCCTGCCCATTGCCTACATCAGAAGCAATGCAGCAAGACACAGTGCATCCACAGCAGGACCTGCCTGATTAATAACACTTATAAGACCAAACTTGCTCCAGTCACCTCTTCCTTTATACTGGGGACCCAGCACTCCACATAGCAGCTCAACAACACTGCCACCTTGTGTCTGTTCACTGAACCACACGAATAAAATATGGCTGCCCTCAACCAAATGACAACAATGAACACTCCAATAATGCTCGGTCTTTTCTCTCTCTCTCTCTCTTTTTTTTTTCCAAAGTATTTATAAGCCAAGGAAACCTATTAACCAGAGAGGACTGCTCGCAAATGCTTGGCTGAGGCCCCCCTCTTAGTAAGACAGTCAGCAAATTGCTCTGAGGTTCTGACCCAAGAAACAGAGTTAATCTCACCATGTGACAACATATCCTTCAGTAGTGTAATGTCAATGCAAAGATGACTATTCTCCACACCATGAGAAGAATTCAAGGCCTCCACCAAACTCTTGTTTTCAACCAAGCAGTGTACAGCTAAGGTCTGGCATTTGTCAATGTTCCTGATAATCTGTCCAAGATGGGAAGCAGCCTCAGCGCACTCAACAAGCACCAAGGTCTCAGCAGACAAAGTGGATTTAACCACTTGGCACAATTTCCTTGACTGCCAATAAATTGGGCGTCTTTTTCCTTCCCCATTCTTGAGAAAAATCACAAATCCTCCCTGGGAGTCACCATCAGATAGGTTCCCAAAGAAAGTTTCTGAGAAGCACTCAATTATAGTCTTCTACAGCTGACAGCTTTCTAAACAGGTTTTGAAAATGGGCAGCTCCACTGTTCTAGGACCCAAATAATAAGACAAGAAAATATATATATCCAAAAGATCAGGAAATGCTGGGTTGTACAGTTTAGTCATGCAAAGAAAGGTTGGAAAATTTTGGACTAACATCTGAAAGAGAGAGAGGAATTCTATCAACTTTATGCTAATGCACAGCTACTTCTAATAAGTGAGTGGAATGACTATGGAGTGCATCAAATACTGTACCTATCCCAGCCCAACAAGACATAGTTATATAAAATAAGCAGGTACATAAACTTGTGTTATGCCCAAGTAAATGATATATTTGACATTTATAGGACTTAATACATGCAGACCATAAAATTACAACATATACAGAACTTTTTACACTATTACTGATATGAAATACTACAAATTCCTTATGAATTTTTTTACATATTAATTCTCTGATCATTTCCAATGTCATTTGGAAAAAACAATGTTATGTTTCATGCATAAATCTCTTCAATATGAGTCAAATTCTGGTGTGCAGCATTGAGTCCCTGATTTACAATGATTCAATTATGCATCACAATAATCGCATTTTAAAACATAAAGCCACAGCTGTACTACTCATTCTCTTTCACTCTGAATATTAATAACCTCAGAAAGAGCAACCAAGCCAGCTGACAGAATACAGGGGTCCCTCAGCTACAACTACAAAATGAATACAATCTATACTCACATACCCACTCTCACCTCATGATGCCTATGTAGGCATCATTGTATGGAAGAAGTTAACATATCAATGCAATATTCATAAAACTTCTTTTGACAACAGTGAAGAAGTTATGAAGTACAGAATTACCCAAATCAAAATTTCAAAAAGTTATACAATACTAATATCAGTCAAAAAGAAGATTACTCACAGCAGACCTGTCTTCCCTTGCCATTGTAAATTATCAAAATATGACATGTGACTGTGGATACAAGCCAATGAACCACTTCAGTATGGTGATGCCTATGTAGGCATCATGAAGCACAAGTGGGTATATGAGCATGCCGGTGTTTGTGTCTTGGTTATATATTTTTTGTAGTTGAACACGAGTTAACTCTGGATTCTGTGAACTGGTTTGATCACGTTTTCTGTGTTTATCATTACTCAGAGTAAAAGAGAATGTGACTATATTTGAGTCATACTGAAGTGGTTAAAAGCAACATGACAGAGACCTACTTACTGGTGTCACAAAGCCCAAAGTCATTTGTGCTATGTTGCGACGTGATGTGTCTTTGCTGTAGGTATCATGATTTGTGACAATGTCCTTCCATTTTACCTTCTCAGTCACGAGACCTTTGGTAATAACACTCTCACTCACTGCACCTGATGGCTGCAAAAGTAAAAAAATCTTGTTCATTTACTTATTTATTTGTTTTACTTATTTATTTTACATATTTTTTTCTTACTAATGTACTGCATCTTAAATCTCAGTACCAAACACAGCATGATAAAAGTCAGTACAGTAGAGAGCCATTTATCCAGCATTTGATGTATTGGCAATGTCTTAACAACAGCTGATTCAAGTTGTGGACAAACTGCTCTACTTTCTCTGTCATTAAGCCATTTGTTTGGGGTTCTCCTGTCATCATTAGTGAAGTGAGACTGTTATTCATTAACAAGATGCTTAAGGTAACTGGCTACCAACAAGCTTGTCAGCAAAACTGTGGGCAAGATATACAGCCTATTGATGACCATACAAATTGCTTTCCACTACATGGACAGGCTATCCATCTACTCACCAAAGGCTTCTTCCCCCTAACAAGGGAAGTAGCCAGCCAAGGCATGCACCCATTCCCACCTATCCTACTCCCATCGTAAGCCCTGTCTCCTGCCCACTGCCCAAGTCATAAGCAATGCAGCAAGACAAAGTACATCTACAACTGGGCCCCTTCACTTCATTTAACATGGTGACCCTCCCTCCTCGTCCCATCATGTGAAAATAGTAGAAAAGGAGAAATCCCTTTGAGCCACATCAATTTGTAGGCCATTCACAACCATCCTCCACCCACATTATCTTTTGCTCTTTTCCCCTGCTCGACAGACATTACCCTTTTACTCAAGGCACACTTCATACTATCCATCCATTCATCTCATTTTCAGTCTTCCCCTCAGGTTCACTCCATCCACCTCTGCATTCCCCACTCTTTTTGCTAGTCTTTCTTCACTCATTCTATCCATGTGCCCAAACCCTCCCAGTATTCTTTCATGAGCCCTATCTGCCAGCTCCTTTTCCACCGCTCTTCTTGTCACCTCTTTATATCCTTGTAACAACCACCATGGTTCATCTCAAACACATTAAAAATTTTCCTTTCTGCCTCCCTTAAATTCCAAGTCTCCACCCCATACAATGCCATGAGTACAATCACCTTTTCATATAATCTCTTTGCATCTATCCCCAGATACCTATTTCTCACTACACTTTTCAAAGACATGAACAATGATGATGAAAAAATCATTGAGGACCTGATCTGCCTTAGATCAGAATATATAGCACTGGTGTGGTTCCTACACAAAACAAAAGATGGAAGATAAAAAGCCTGCAACAAAACTGGTTCTCAGCCAGACAGACAAACCATGCAAGCATGGATTAATGGGCAACAGGACTGTAGTGTTCAGATCAATGAAAGAAGTATACAAAATTGACAGACGAACTCAGGTTTGGGATGGGAGAGCATCACAATGTAAAAAAATAAATTAAATAAAAATAATAAATAGAAAATAAAAAGTAAAAAGGCTACATTCCTGAGGGATACAAAGAAACACAGTTTTCCATATAATCCATACAATGGGACAACAACAAGAACAATAATAATAATAATAACAATAATAATAATAACAATAATAATACATACATATACATATACCAATGGCCATTTCCTCCTACCTATTCCATCTCCACTCACTCCCCTCCCTCCCTCTTATTTTGGCTCCTCTTGGAGACTCCTCTTGGAGACTCCTGGAGGAGGAGGAGGAGGAGGAGGAGGAGGAGGAGGAGGAGGAGGAGGAGGAGGAGGAGGAGGAGAGGGTGGAGTAGGAGCAGCAGCAATGATGATGATGATGATGATGATTATGATGATAATAATGTACTGCCAAAAATGTGGGGTGGTCAGCTGTCAAGTAGATGGCTCCTGCTCGTTTTTTCTTTTAGAAGATAGTTACGGTGGCCAGGTAACGTGGATAGTGCTCATCCCGATCCACCCATGGGTAATTATTTCAACAAACTTCCATTGTCTGTGCTAACTCTATCTCCAGGACGGGAAAAGAAAAGAAAAATATCTAAAGGAACTCAAATACGTATTCCAATTTTCAACTATGAAAGTAAAAAGAATCTGTCAATAGGTAGCTGCCACCATCCTTCTTAGTTCAATAGGACCGTTAGACATGGATTTTCCTCCCCTTCTATTTCTCCTGTGGGTCCTCAGGATTCTATCCAGTTAATGGTTTTTATATTGCCATACATTGGGTGGTTGGAAAAAAAATAATACCCCATTAATTTCTATTCTCTGCACATTTTCTTTTTATATATATATATATATATATACAACCACTCCTCGTTTAACGACGACAATTGGGACAAGCGCACCGTCGTTAACAGAATTGGTCGTTAAGCGAAAGTGTATACATATACGTTCATGTACTGTATGTACAATGTCCAGCAATACATGTATCTTTATTTTCGTGTATTTTCCCTCTTTTATACATTACATTAAAGCTTTATTTACTGTTTATTTACGGTGGTTAGGTTCCTAAAATTACCGTATATGACCAAATCCGCGTATGCTGACATTCCATATTGAATACCGGGGTATTTTTTTAGTTTCGACCATGGGCGCAATATAGCAATAGAAAATTAATTATTAATTTTGTAAATTAAAATGTATCAACGTAATATGCAATTTTGTGGGCAGAAATGAAAGTAAAAAATACCTTGCTACAAGAAAATATGCAAATGAACGAAGTCGGTAGCATAGGCTCGGGACGCCATCTTGTCGTCTGCCAACGTCTCTCACGATGACGACAACGAGGACGAGCCGGATGACATTTAATTTGTAGGTAATGATTTATTAAACACAGGTTAGGTTAGTTTAGTTTAGGTTAGACGAATTAATTTATCATCCTTTCATTTCTTCGACATCGGCATCTATCATAACAAACATGGTGTACCATTCGTCCGACATGACTTCGTTACGTACGAAATCTGTTTTAGCATTTTTTTTTTCATTTCCGCTCACAAAATTGCATATTACATTGATACATTATAATTTACAAAATTAATAATTAATTTTCTATTGCTATATTGCGCCCATGGTCGAAACTAAAAATTTACCACTACCGGTATACACTGTACCCCAGGTAGTTTTTGCAGCTTGCAGGATGGTAATGTAGACCTAAGCTTCAGAACACTTTACCTCACAGCTAATATCCACCGTACAAGTTCATTTATAACATCATACAAATTTGCCTCAGCCAACTTAATTATCGTACACGACGTCGTAACTTCGGGAGATTTACGTTAAACGACGTCATAAAGCCCGTCGTTACTCCGAGTTGTTGTTAACCGAGTAGGTCGTTAAACGAGGAGTGGGTGTATATATATATATATATCAAAAAGAGGGAGAATTACATCCATATCATAGATTGTAATAAGACTAATGTCATACATAAACAAACACTGGAGCATACAACTCTCACTCTCTCCTGCATTCACATCTCTGGGCCTAGGTGTATTCAACTCTCACTGTTTTCCCTTTTCACCACTATTGGACCAAACGTAGTTACATACAGATCAATATAACTATCAAAAAATAAGAAAATGAACTGAGTTAATTCTACAATTTTTAGGAAGTGTTTTTAAGTTGTGGGATATTACTGCACCTAACCTCCAGCCATCTTACTCCGTATCAAGTAACCAATTACCACTCAAACTGAGGGGACGGTGGGTCACGATCATTACAATATTCATTGGTAATGGTTTATGTTCCTGGCCATGTACAACACTGGAGGTCAGTACACCTTTACTACCTTTCACTTTCCCTAAGGGTAAACCTTGTAATATTTTATTCACTCTAAGCACTCCCCCCCTATCATATATAATTGTGACACCTCACCCCTAGGGGACCCTTTCCCTGTTTCTACTAAGTGTAAATTAAATGGGCATTTCTCTCTCACTATTTCTTAGGATATCCCTTTCCTGCAACGTAAGGATCCAGCAATGTAAGTCTTTATGGTCTATGTTCACATTATTTCACATTATAATCAAGTATGCCCATAGGATAAGGTCACTCACCTGCAACGTAATGATCCTGCAATGTAAGTGACGCTTTCAGGCACCCGCGGGCTTTTGGTACCCAGCCTATCATTCGAATGTTCTTTGGCATCTGGCTACAATTCAAGTGTGGGGGAATGAGACTCCCTATTATAGCCTATCAATGTGAGGTGAACCATAAGAATTGTTCCTGAGAAGTCGACTAACCGAAATCCTGAACTATGTGGCAGGAATTTTTCTTATTTTGTCTACAACCTATAGTAAGGATTATACCCACTATCTGAATGAGGCTAATGACATCACTCCCTTTTGGCAGGACAACCCATGGCATGAATTGTTTTAGTTACATACACACAAAAAAACTAATACTTACCAAATGTATCAAAATAGAATTTTCCATCCTTACACTAATACATACAAAAGTGACAAAAACAGAATTATTATTATTATTATTATTGTTGTTATTATTCTTATTATGATAATAATAATAATAATAATAATAATAATAATAAATGTGTACCAGGAGACAGGACCCCCACAAGCATATTCTTTCCTATACATTACAATTAAGTAAAATTTTATATCATTTTGTTGCAAAGTAATTTCATTACTGTATCATTTGAATATACCTTACCTTTTCTTTCTTCTTCTTGTCTTTGCTTGTCAGTGTTGCTGCAACTAATGCCAAGTACATCCAGAGCAAAAGTGTGGATTTCATTTTCATGGACTATGATGACAATTCTGAAAAAACAGGAACACCTGCTTCTTACACAGACAATTCAGGAATTTAATACGAAAGATCCCAATACAAACATTTAACAACCAATCAGTATCATATATCCTTTCATACATACATACATATACCAAGGCTTTTTCCCCCTTACTAGGGCGGTAGCCAAAAAGGAAAAGGCATAAAATCATTCCCACCCATTCCATCCCTGAAAACACTCCACACCCCTCCACCCTCCCTCCCATCTTAGCACCTCCTAGATGACGGGTCATCCCTGCACCCTGTCCACTGCCCTGGAGAGAAGGAAGTTTCTACACAAACCCCATGCTGATTTTGCCTATGCAAGGCTTATGTGTAGGCCTGTAACATGTATATGGTCACATTTGTTAACAGGCAAAATGGAAGCCTGCACAAAGTGATCTTATAAGATGGATGTCAAAAGGAATTATTTCCCAGCCACTCATCTTCATTCTCAACAATACCGTCACCTCTATCTAGAAATGCAGCCTTAAGGAGCTAACACTCAGTCTCTGGACCAGTCCAAAAGTCTTTATCAGCTTCAACTACCTTTGCTCAACTTTTACTAAAGTGACTGCTCCTCTCCCCTTTCTTCTACTGGTCAGTGTTACATACAGACCCATGCTAATAAAACAGACAACAGTCTAATATCTCTTCTTGGAGAGAGCTGGAGGAGAGGGGTGAAAGGACCATTGCTGCCCATTATAGGACCACAGGTTTCCTGTAAAAGAAACTCAAAGCAACAGATATGCAGGAAGTTTTTAGCTAAAGGCAAGGATGTCTTTTGGGCTTTTATGGATCCAGAGGAGGCATATGACAAGGTCAACAGGAATGCATTGTAGGATGTGAGGAGATTAGGAATTTTTATATTAATTTTATTAATCAAAATCAATCCCACTGCTGCTTTCACTATGCCTCTCCAGACTGGCATGTCTTCAGCTGTTTCTTTCCAGTCTTGCAGGTTAAGATTAATTTGTACTGTGTCACTCGCTATGCCATCATTCCATCGATATCTTGGTTTTCCTAATGAGCACCTACCCCTGACTCTTCCTTCCATCTCCATCTTTGGCTGGTTAACTCCATCCTGGCACAGTAACCAGCCCACCTTGCTCTTCTTCCACATACAACATACTGCAGTAATTGCTGTCCTGTCTCCTCTCTAATTTCTCTACTGCATTCTCTAGTCTCTTCATCATACACTGGTCCCAAGATTCTTCTAAAAATGTTGTTTTCAAAGACTTCTAGCTTTCTTTTTCGTTGTTCCATCAAGGTCCAGGTCTCACAACTATATAACACAGTTGGTTGAATTACTTTACATTCTAAGTTGTCTTTTCTAAATTTTCTGTTCCTCATGATGGAACGGTAATATCTATTTCCTGCTGTAAACCTTTCATTTATTTGTGTCCATTTAATTTTTTTCAGAGACTATGACTCCTAGGTATTAGGTTCCCAACTTGTTCAACACCTCCATTGCCAACCTCTTCACTCATTTCCATAATTACTGTCTTCTCATTACATACAAGTCTGATCTGGTGAAAACAAATTGTCGAGTTCATCCTTATTCTCCGTTATTGTTACCACATCATCTCCTTGGGCTAATAGTCCAACACTAACTGTACCCAACCTCACTCCTGATAGGGTTTGGCTTTCTCTTACCGCTTTTACCATTATCAGATTAAATAGCACTGGTGACAGATGGCACCCTTATCTTAATCTACCAATAACTTCAATTTCTTTAGTTTCTGTCCCTCCTACCTTCACTGCATATCAGTTGTCTATATAGCATGCCTTTATCAGGGAAATACAATTTCTCTGGTACTCCAAATTCCTTTAGAATATGCCATAATGATTGTCAGTGTATGCTGTCGTACGCTTGTTGAAAAGCTATAAATAGCTGGTAGAGTTCCTTGTTGTATTTGTAGTATTTTTCCATTATCTGCCTTACTGTATGTATATGATCAATTGTCGATCTGTTATGCTTGAAGCTGCATTGGTATTCGCCAAGCGTTGCATTGGTGTATAGTGTTAGTCGTTTTAGAAGTACTTTCGTGAAGACTTTGTACAAGATGCACAATAAACTTATCCTTCTGTAGTTGACACTCCTGTTTGGTACTGTTTTTATGTATAAGAGTAATAATGCCTTTCCTCTATCGGTGTGGTATCTCTTCTTCCCTCCAAATCTTTACTATCAATCTATGGATTTCTGTCTCCAACCATTCCCCTCCTCTTTTAAGCAGTTCTGCTGGGATTCCATCACACACTGGAACTTTATTGTTCTTTAGTTCCTTTATACATTGTCTTACTTCACCTAGTGTTGGTTTCTCTATTTCATTTTCAATTTCTCTTACATTTACTCCTTCAATATGTTGGAATGATGGTGTAGAGTTGGCTGGTTCTTGCCTGTTTAGCAATTCTGTGAAATACTGTAGACACTGCAAGATACAAAGGCGGGACACCACAAGCGTAGCTCCCCTTCCCGCAAAATACAACTAGGTAAATATACCATTTCTCCATCAGCACTTTAATCATCCAGCTACATGCCTGGAAACCTTTCTTCACTGCATTATGGTGTTCCCTAATCCTTCCTTCCCTCCTGTCCCTTTCTAGATTAGGTTAGGTTCGGTTAGGTAGGTTAAGTTTGGTTTATGTTATGTAGGTTAGGTTAATACCCGATCATAATAGCAAATATGGCACAATATTTGCTATTATGATTGGCTATGAATAAGGCAGTAAGCCACAACATTGCATTTGTGCACATTCAGAACAGTGCCGTACTCCTAGCCATGAAAATTTGGAGTACAGCTGCCATACCTATATCCAGCATGTTTTTGTTATTGATTTCTGCTGAGAAAAACAGATATTACATTGATGTACTTTAATTTACCAAATTAATATTCAATTTCCATTGATGTTTCCCATAGGTATGAACTCCCTTAGTAATACTGATAAAACTTACTTCTTTACTTATTTCTATGTATATGATGGAAATCATTTTCACCACAAAAACAAGCATTATCATGATTATGTTACTTTATATGCGGCTTGTCAATCATTTTGAATTACTTGTCAGTCCTTGTCAGTCGTATGACCCTATCTAGATGGTAGCATACAGTGTCCAGACAATATCTTGACAGTTTTGGACAGTCTCCTGACAGTGTCTGGATGGCCCTGGATGATGTCCAAACGGCTCTGGACAGTGTCCTGACAGCTCTGGACAGTAATTAGACCCATATGAACAAATAACATGTACAATGGTACTTAACAACAGTGCACTATGAAATTGCCTTTTACTTACTTTTTTGTGTTATCCTCGGCAATTATAATTGTTATTTCGAACTATGTGTTCTTTTCATTATCTGCATTTCATGTATTTGATTCATTGGCATTGCCAAATAAACTTATTATTATTGGTATTTAATCCTTGATAATGAGGGGACTGGGAAAATGGTTGCTGGCCAGTTCAGCCCACTGACAACTCAGGCCATCACCAACTCAATCCATCAACTGCCTGAGGCACTATCTTTGCTCTGACAGATGCGGAGGTTGACGAAATTAAAGTATGATAAATTTGTCTTCTCTAACCCAACCTAGGACCAACTTGGTCAAGTAGATGGGCCAAGTTGGTGATGGGGACCCCATTGGGGTGAGCTGACCCTACACTGGAGAAGCCAGTTCATTCACTTTTCCCAGTATATCTAATCTGGGAAGTGATCATTCTTACTTTTGGCATCATGTCTAACAGACCATCTTTCTATACTAAGTCCAAGGTAAGCACCCTATTATGATGTCATGGGCTGAGCTTGTTACCTGTTAGTGCAACTAAAATTCAGGTATTTTTCATGCATGTAATTGTAAATGGAACTTGTGTGCTCATAATATTTCCATCAGCTTTGTTTGATGATAAGAGTATTGAATCTAAATTGAACTTTTAACTAAACTGGGAGTACTGGTGATGTTTCAAAAGGGTGTCGTTTCTCTGACATGCTATAATCCTCTTTTTTCACCAGCATGAAACTGTTTTCATGACTGAAACTTTGTTTCATATGTACTTACCTAACGTTGTTGAATGAATATTGCAAGAGTTTACTTTGTCTCTCCGCCAGTAATATTATCGAGATCCCTTGAAGTAACGCCAATCCACTCCTCTCAAACGACACGTGTTAATGCCACCCGGCACCGTTTCAACATATGTTCCAAATTGACACAGCTGTCTGCCACCGCTACATACACGCGTTATAGTAGCATTCGTCACACAACAACAAAACACAGCTGTTTGGTCTTCGAAACCAATGGCCTGACTTAGCTTGCATTTACAATCTAAAACTCGACAATAATTATCTCAATATCTTAAAGAAAATCAAAGACAATCAATTTGTGTGTGTGTGTATTTACCTAACTGTAGTACACAGGAAAGGAGCAACACTTGTTAGGTCCTGTCTCCTAGTCTCTCATTGTGACTGTCTAACATACATGGACTAAGATTTATGTACGGTTCCAGCTTAATCTGTATCTATGATTCCCAATTATCATATATATAGATATGAATTCACGTATTGTTTGAGTTTAGGATATATCTCCTAAGCTATTCCACATATTTACATATCTATATGGAAAACTGTATTTCTTCACATGCTTTCGACATGTTTTCCTAATTTACTTCCATGACTTCTTAAAGCCCTTCCATCTTTAATTAGGAGATATATTCTATCAGTGCAATCTACCCCCTTTAGTGACCTGAACATTGTAATCATGTCACCTCTTTCTCTTCGATCTTTCAAGAAAAGTCGGCAAACCCAGTAGTCTACTTTTAGTTTTTCATCATATGATGTACTTGCCAGGCTGTGGACCAGTTTGGTTGCTGCCCTTTGTATTCTTTAATCTTGCTTATATCCTTCATTCTGTGTGGGAACCATTCTACTGATGTATATTTCAGTCTTAGACGTATCAGGGTTTCGGTGAAGTTTTTCATAATCTCTTCTTCCATATAATGGAACACCACTTTAATCTTCTGCAGTAGTCCATATGTCTCTCCCACAATCCTGCTGACATGTCTGTCAGATGACAGGTCGTCTTTTATCAACACTCCCAAGTCTTTCTCCTCTTTTGCTTTTGTAATATGTTCGCCTCCCAATAAATAATTTAAGGGCAGCTTTTTGCTGTTATTGTCCATTTCCAGTACTTTGCATTTTTTGGTATTAAACTTGATTTCCCGTTCTTGGCTATACAAAAAATCTAGATATATTTGCAATAATCTATTGTCCTCCTCCTTTTCATTCTTCTCGTGATTTTTGGATCATCTTTAAACATGTTGATTCCTTCCATCATGTCATTAACATAGACAAGAAATATTATTGGTGCAAACACTGAACCTTGTGGTACTCCGCTCGTTACTGCTCTCCATCTTGACATTTTGTCCTTTAATATGTCCTCATGTATTTTTCCTTCAAAAAGTTTTTAATCCATTCTAATATTTTGCCTCTCAGTCCTCAAACATGCTCCAATTTCCACACAATTCGACTGTGAGGTACTTTATCAAATGCCTTCTCTAGGTCCAGATGCATTCAGTCCACCCATCCCTCTCTCTCTTGCAGAACATCAATCACTCGAATAAAAGCTTAAAAGGTTTGAAAAACATAACCTTCCAGATATGAAGCCAAACTGACTTTGTCAGAATGTTCATATTTTCAAAATATTTGGTCCATCGATCTTTCACAATCCTTTCACATAATTTCACTATTGTGCTGGTTAGTGATACTGGCCTATAATTTAGTAGTGTCTCCTTGTCTCCGCCTTTGTGAATTGGCGCCACATTTACCACTTTCTAATCAAGTGGCACAATGCGTTCTTTTAATGAACATGCGATAACACTGGATCTTGTCCGCTAGTTGTTCGCTACATTCCTTAAGTATCCAGTCTGAGATCCCCTCAGATCCTGAAGCTTTTGTCACATCCAATGGTCTCAGGAGATTGAGCACTACCCTCACCTCTACATTAGTGTCTGCTAAACTTTTTTTTCTCTCTCTCTCCCATCGCTTTTCTCCAATAAGTTACTTTCCTTTGTGAAGACCGATTGGAAACCTTCATTTATTATTTCTGCCTAAGCTGAGGCCTTTTCAAAGACTTCACCATCTACTACTAACTTGGTCATTTTTTCCCTGTGTCTCAGTTTACCATTTATAAACTTGTAAAACAGTTTTGGTTCATCTTTGCATTGTTCTGCCACACCTCTTTCAAAATTGCTTTCTTCCTCCTTGTGAGTTCTTGTATAGTCATTCCTAGCTTGTTTTTAAACTTCTTTTGTTTTATTGCTTCTTTTCTTTCTCCATTTGCCCCAAGCCACATCCCTGACCTTTTTCGTAATTTATTTTTTGTTAAACCAATCCTGTTTTCTTCCCTTCTCTAGTCTTTGGCACATGTTTGTTCACTGCTAGGTTGTAAATGTCAAGAAAGATTTCCCATTTCCTCCTTATTCCTGTGGTAATCATGAGTCTCCCAGTTTGTTTCATCAAGTAATTTTCTCAACCCTAAGAAATCAGCTTTCCTAAAATTGAGGCTCCCATTCCTATATGATTCATTCCTTGGCTCTATTTCCTCATCCTCCAGGTGAAATTCAATTGTAACATGGCCACTTTTTCCTATTGGGCAAAGGCAGTTCAAGGAGCTGATGATGTCTGGTTCTTTGATTAGTAACTAATATAATCTTGTTGGAGTGTCATTTCTTCTTACTCAGGTTATTTCCTTTAGCCACTGGGTCATTGTGTTCTCCATTGCTATACTGAACAGTGTATTTCCCCAGGAATCTGCTTAGCCACTTCCTCGCAGTTGACGTCACTACAATTAAAATATCTAATAAGGACTATGTTACTACTTTGCTCAAAATTTTTCTTTAGGAAAAGAGTTGTGTCCCGTAACATTTCTTGATATTCTGTTTCATCCCAAGCACATGTTTTGGGGGTAACATATGCCACCATGAAGTCTCTTTTATTGTATCCTTTAGTTCTGGGCGAGTTCCTATGTGCGTTTCTCAGTGCGTTCCGCTTTAGTTTGGCCGCGGTTAGTGTTCCCAAACTAGCAATATACTGTAGGTGTCGGTATAGTATGTGGCCTACGTTTTAGATGTGGCCCATTACTAAAGTTTTCATTGGTATAGTATTATGTGGCCTACCGGATTTTTATTTCGGTATGAACCTGTCTCAAGCTTTAATCATTTGGGAGCGCTAACCGCAGCCAAACTAAAGTGGAGGAATGCACCTGAGAACGCACCGAGGAACGCGCACAGCTCTGCTCTATTTCTCCCATCCTGTGATTCACCATGGTCTTGTATCACGTGTTGGGCTCGTGATCGACAGCTATTACCTTCCCGGATGAGAGATCAGAGCTCATATATGGCCGATCTATGGGGTGATGCTGTGACCTTACACGCACACACACCCAACTCCCCGCCCACGAGAGTTGGAGTAACGACTCGCAGCGCAGTGATACTGAAATTATTTCAGCCCTGGGTGGGATTCGAACTCGGACCGATGTAGTAGCAGCTGCGAACGCTACCACTGCGCCGTCGAGTCGTGTGTGTGTATGTATTCACCTAGTTGTGTTTACCTAGTTGTATTTTACGGAAAGGGGAGCTATGCTCGTTGTATCCCGTCTTCATATCTCGTTTTATCTAGACTGTTTCTAAATTCGTGTATCGTTTTTGCACACACCACATTCTCATCTAATTTGTTCCAGACGTCTATTACCCTGTGGGGAAAGCTATTTTTTCAGGTCTCTTCTATAACTGTCTTTCTTGATTTTCTTTCCGTGTCTCTGCGTACTCTTGTAGTCCTCCTTCTCTGGTCATGATTCAACCCGATCCAGGAACCAGTCAAGTCCAATGCTGAGGATGTCTAACAGAAGGTGGGATTCCGGATCAATGAGATCTACTAGTGTGGTCTTGGCTGTCACCTTCTGAGACACAGGTTTTCCCCTTCTGAAGCTGTCTGGATTCTGAGTGGCTTGCAGTTGAGCTTTAATGCCCTGTTTTTGCTTGTCACTCAGCCTGCTGCTGAAAAGCGCGAATGACACAAACTGGTTCAAGTACCACTTGCGATTTTCCATCTTCCGAAGAACTGCTTCAGCAACCTCTGGGTCTGATATCTTGTACCTCAACATGTCCTGGATGAGCTGAAGATCATTCACAGGAGCATCCGCAGCAGATGTTGACACCATCCACATTGGTGTGTAGAACAGCGCCAGGAAGATGTTTTCCCCACACATCCTTGAAGAGTCTGAACCGGGGATTCTCTAGACTCTTCACCTTGCCAAGCAGCTTTTCCCAGACTGCTCCAATTAGCACTTCCAGGATGTGGTGTCTGCATGCTAGGTAAAACACCTTAGTGCTTAGCTTTTCCTCAAGTAGTTTGGCAACTCCCCTGTGTACTCCACTGTTACTGGATGTAGTGTCAAAAACAAGGGCATTCACTACACCTGTAAGCCCCCATGTCTCCAACAAGTCCATTGATGCCTCAGCCTGATAGGCAGGTGGTCCAGACACGAGCACAGCTAAAGTTTCTGAAGTGGTCCCAGGTTCACTACCCAGGACGTCTCTGATCATCTTCCCATCCCAGTGTAGAGCAGCAAGCTGGGGAAGGTCCTCACTGAAGTCCGCCATGTAACTCTGGCTAATGTTGTACCTGGACAGCATTCTATTAACACGTGTTGTTGATCTAGAAATGATTGACGTGTCTAGATCAGCCCCACCGGCTTTCAAGGTGGCAGAAATTAGGACAGTAACTTGATTGTCAGACAAGCCAAGACAATCAGCTCTACTGCAGATGGCATCATATTCCATGACTTTCCCGAGGAATGCCAAAATCACGGTGTCTTCATGGTAAGAACATCCAGAACGAGGCTGCTGGTAATCCATATCCTCTGTGTTAGCGTCACTGTCATTGGAATCACCCCATGTAATGTCATACACGTCAATAACTGCCTCTTGTTCTGCTACAGCTGCAAAATAATATAATGTGGTAAGCATGTAAAACTGGAAAATAATACAACGTGGTAAGCATGTAAAACTTCCGAGTTATTGTGATATTCAAAAGCATGATTAGTAAAAGTATGAAAGTATGATTATCTTGTTCCTGCCTCTGCAGTTGCCTACTAGTCCGGCCAACTTATTGCTGGGATCTTATTTCAAAGATCTTGTTATGACCTGACATGCGACCTTTCCTCTCAATCCTCTGGTCCTGGTAGAACCTGATGTCCTCATTTTTCTTCTCTCTGGAGAACAGTCTGTTGCTCTTTACATCCTGGACAACATCTGGAACTTCTATGTCGAATAGGCTGTTCAATTCCAAGACAAAGGCTCCTCTTTCCTCCAGGGTCGTTTGCTCTTCCTTTGCTCTTCATCAGTGCTCTGTGTTTGTCATGGAATTTCACAAAGAGTTTCATGCAGTTCTGTCTGGTTATCGTCTTGATCCTAGCCATCTGCCAGAATGGGATGATAGCTTTAACCGTTTCATAGGCGAGGTCTTGAACCATGGGTTTCCTTGTATTTTCTGGTAAACTTTGGAGATAAAGGAAGTACTGGTACAATTGTAACAGGATTACGTAAAGATACAGAAAAAAAATTAGGGAGAAGGGTGACAAGACAATACAAAAGTCACCTGTGCTTTTTTTACAGTGTGCCTGGTTGAAATTTTCAAAGAACTGAATTAGGAAGGGGTTTGAAGATTAATGGGTAATATCAAAATTACCTTAGATTTCCAGATAACATTCTCATATCAGGATCAGCAGAAGGCTTGTAAGATATGCTGAGCGATCTCAACAAGGGAAGTCTCGATGTAGGTTTGAAAACAAGAATATATTCAAAATAATGTTCAACTCGAAAGTTCAAAGATAGCAATCATAAGTGATAGTGGGAACCTAGAAGTTGAGGAGTATAATAATTTAGGCCAAATCCTTAAAACAAATTAAAGACCATGAAAATTAGACAAAAGGGCAAAACATAGATAAATGGGAAATGTTCGGTGAATATATTGGAACAACAATAGTGGCTCGTTGCGCTTATATCCGAAACACAAAATCAGCATATTGTTTCAGCTATGACCTACGGATATGAGACTTGGAAACTGACGAAAGCAATAAAGACAAAGCTAAAGTTCACAAAAGAGAATAGGGAGATTAGTGCTGGCAATAACGCTGAACGCCTAGGAGAGGTAAAGCTGGGTGAGAGTAGACTGAATCGGAAGTAGCGAGAGTGGAATTGGACAGAGAAGCTAGCCAGAAAAGAAGAGAGGATATTGAGGAAGTGTGCTCTTGACTGGATGCTGCTAAATGGGAAATGTAGAAAAAGAAGACCAGACAGAAGGTGGAGAGATGAGGTAGAAAAATTTGCGGGTGACGTGATGATAATTACGCCGAGATCCTTTTCACTACCCACTTTTGTTAACAAATTTCCAAATAACTTGTAATCGTACTTACTGTTATTTTTACCTATGCGCATTACCTTGCATTTACTTGTGTTAAATTTCATTTGCCACTTTTCAGACCATTGCTGTAATTTATCTAAATCTTCTTGAATATCTAATTGGTTTAATTTGGTTAACTACCTCCCGTATAAGGGGGGAGAACTTTTTTGATAGATTGATAGTTAGATAGAGAGATAGACTTACTGTTAGGGATTATTAGGCTGAAAACGTTTGGACCCGTTTGCAAAAGGAAGAAGCTGGCAGTGAGTTAGCCCTCCTGTGTTCCATGGAAACGGTTCCCCTCTGCTTCTCATAAAATCCCCTGCCACTCTCAGGCTTCCACCTTGCCACCGATTCTGTCCACGTTTCGGAGTTACTTGCATAAGTTCAGCGTCTGTTTGTTTGTTTAATACATCGCCTACCCTATCTTATTTATCTTGACCACAGCGGCTGGCCTCACGTTTCTGAAGCCCAGGTTCAGCGTCTGTTTGATTGCTTGTTTGTTTGTTTTATACATCGCCTAACCTATCTTATTTATCTTGACCACAACGGCCGGCCTCATGTCTCTGAAGTCCGTTGGATGTCGTTACTGCTGCGCTTCAGTTCAGGGAAATGATTGATGAAGGTTGGAATGACATTAAATGATTATCGGCGCAGATGCGCCCATTTTCCAACAAAATCGCTAAACAGCTCATTTGTTGCCTATGCATAATTGTGCTCACCCTAAAGAAGAGGAGATTGTTGGATGAATGTCGTGCATTTAAATATAAAATGAAGAAAACTAAAAACGTGTGGGGACGACAGGCCTAATAAATTTCCTTGTGCGTCATTGCTAATTAACTTTTTAACTCATTAACTCTGTCTTAAAGATGGGGCACCACATAGCTGACTAAAATAGCCCGGCGAAAGCTAACTTAACATAAAAAGTATTGTGTATACATTGTGACGAATGTGGATAGGAGGTAAAGGGAACACGGGCTGGGGGAAATACTTTTATTCCTGACTAGCTTCGCCTGAGTGGCTTCTTCAGCCCATGTTCCCTTTACCTCCTATCCACATAAAAATTATTCTTTGACTCGGAAAGGGGTTGGTTAACGAATCGGTAATATTTAACTTCTAAATGAATAAAATCGTTTAGCGATAGATAGGATATTTAAGTTAGGATATTTAGAAATATCACGAGTTCAGAAAGGTACATTTTATTCCTTGAGTGGTATACTTTTCCCCCATCGGTTGAATAAAATAACTTTGTGGTAGCTAGATTTTAAAATTCTAAAGGGAATTGTCAACATCAAAAGAGACCAAATTTATTTTCACACTGAATGAGAATCAGACAAGAAACAATAGTCTCAAGCTGTCCGGAAATAGATTTAGTTTGGAAGTGGGTAGAAATAACTTCGTCAACCGTGTAGTTAATGAATGGAATACACTTCCTGCAGAGGAAGTGCAATGTAGTTCAGTTCGAAGCTTGAACCATTTAGATAAGCACCTAAGCAAGATGCTGTAATGACTATCATTTATTTTATATTATTTATTTGTTTTGTTATAATTTGTCTCTTTTATTATTATTTGCTTGATTATTATTTATTATTAGTTATATGTCAATTTATTATTATTTACTATTTACCTGTTTGTTTATTATTTAATTATATACCAATGCATTTAAGTATTTTATTTACTATTATTTACATTGTCATATCTTTTAATTTATCATTATTTTTATTTATTTATTTATTTATTTATCATTATTATAGTTTTTTTTTCGCATCCGATCTAGATATGAACCAAAAGGTCTGTCGGCATGCTCCGCCATCCACTTCCGTGAGTACTTGTAAACTACACCGTGTCCATCACAATGTTGTTCCTCTCTCTTCTGTTCTCTGGCTTCTTGTGTTAGTGTTCTTGAACTTGATAATGGACCTCACTCACCCCTAGGAGGCTATAGTACTAGGATGGAAAATATCAGCTTTGTTCTGTACAAACACATTTTCCGACAGTCTACTAAAATACTTGCTCCTTTCCCTCCATTGGAAGGCTCTGAAATTTTCTTCCAATGGACACCTTTCTTACACCGATGGAATTCGAGTTTAGCCTTTGAGTAGATCGAGGTATATTCATTTGTAGACGAACCATGTAGGGGTCATGAATTTCATTGTACTTCTTCAGGTACGAAACCACAAGGGAAGTTACAGAATATGAACAGCAGATGTGGTTAATTCTACGCGAACGGTGCCTGAAAAATTAGTTGGGCTAATTTGGTTTCTAACTGGCTAACTTAGCCAGCTGCCGCTCGGCCAACCGATTTATTTGGTCCTCCCGCCAACGACATTCCCTGTTTCAAACAATGAGGAATTTTGTCTCTTTCAGCAATTAAATCTGATTTAGTATATTTTCCTCTCTATTCTTTCCGAGAAAATAATCTACATATCATTTCAGCTCTAATTGTTCTTTGTTATATGCACACAGTAAAGGAAACAAAATGCTGAACAGGCTGTCAAGAATAATCACTGGAAATTCAAACAATGAGGAATTTTGTCTCTTTCGACAATTAAATCGGATTTAGTATATTTTCGTTCCTATTCTCTCCGAGAAAATAGTTTACATATATATCATTTCAGCTCTAATTGTTCTTTGTTATATGCACACAGTAAAGGAAACAAAATGCTGAACAGGCTATCAAGAATAATCACTGGAAATTCTCAATCATAAATTTTTTATATATTATAGGCAAAATTTGGCGAATAACCTGGATTAGAATCGTGACAAAAGAATTTCAGGCGAAGTGAATGCGCCATAGAGAGCATATTCAAAACAAAAATACGAAGTTAGAAGAAATAAAACATCAGCTTTATCGGCTGAGAAGAAACCTGCACAGCGAAGCTATAGCGGTAATCCCCTACCACACTCCTGGCCAAATGGCCACTTCCGGAAGGGAGTGTGTGGTTGGACATTCCGCATAAATCATCGGAAATTTAAAATTCCCGGCTCTGTGCAGGTGGCGCAAGCGTCTACAAACCCACCCTCCCCCTCCCTATCCCCTCCCTTCTTTACTCGGCTGCACGGATTGAGCGTCACTTAGCATCGCGGAACCAGACGAGTCGGTCACTCAACAACCCACCTTCTTTTCATGCAGTAAGTCTGGTTCCTGCTCGTGCTCGTGTTCTCGTAGGGAGCTCTACCTGTTCTCCTGCAGTTTTTCCCCTTCGGTGTTGTGTCCAGACACCTTTGGGACACCCCGTCTATGATTACCATTATTCTATTTTCAGACCAAACGCTTGTGTGTGGAATCCGGCTGCACAGCCAGGATCTCGTCAGACGGCCACCACGGCCTCTGCTCCCGCCATACCCCTTGTTTCTCACAAGCTGGCGTTGTGTGCAAAGCGCGGGTTGAGGAGATTCGTGCTGCTCCTCCCAAAACCCGTTCCAAGCTAGCTGCCCTCGAACTCCTTCGGGAGGCATGGCGCAGAGCTCGGAAATTGAAATCCGCTGACGACCCCCCCCCCCCCGAGTGTGGGCGGATCCGGCGTTAGGCGTGGAATTGGGCCTCGTTCGCCCTCGCCATCCGTCTCCCTATGTCTCCGAGACTTCCGTTGGTGCACAACCTGGGCCTCTCGGAGTACAAGGGGACGAGTCTGATGTTGCGGAGTATGGTGTCCCCGAGCGTCCTCAGGCCTCTCGGCAGCCCCATACATCCGACCATCAAGGGTCCTTAAAACCCTTACGGCTTGCTTTGTCAAGCACCCCCACGACCTCTGCTCCCGCCATACCCCTTGTTTCTCACAAGCTGGCGTTGTGTGCAAAGCGCGGGTTGAGGAGAGTCGTGCTGCTCCTCCCAAAACCCGTTCCAAGCTAGCTGCCCTCGAACTCCTTCGGGAGGCATGGCGCAGAGCTCGGAAATTGAAATCCGCTGACGACCCCCCCCCCCCCTAGTGTGGGCGGATCCGGCGTTAGGCGTGGAATTGGGCCTCGTTCGCCCTCGCCATCCGTCTCCCTATGTCTCCGAGACTTCCGTTGGTGCACAACCTGGGCCTCTCGGAGTACAAGGGGACGAGTCTGATGTTGCGGAGTATGGTGTCCCCGAGCGTCCTCAGGCCTCTCGGCAGCCCCATACATCCGACCATCAAGGGTCCTTAAAACCCTTACGGCTTGCTTTGTCAAGCACCCCCACGAACTCGTCTTCCTCCCTAGTTCACTCGCGTGAACCCGGCAGGAAATCTCGCTCGAAAAAAGAGGTCTGCCTCACCGAGGTCCAGGACGCTCAGCTTGTCCCCACCTCCACAGCCTCTCCCCCCAACTCACCCTCCCTTCCTCGCTCTCCTTTTCCTTGCCGTAAATCCCACAAGGGCAGGGAGCCGGAGGACGAAACGAGGGGAGAGGGAACTCTGGCTGCCCAAGTGGCTGCCCTCCTTCCGTCCCTGATAGGCCCCGTCCTTGAATCGGCCCTATCACATTATCCGGCCTTTCAGGCCGCGCAAATCATAACGCACCCCTCTCCAGAGCAACCTCCTATTGAACCTACGGCTCTAGCCCCCCCCTCCCACTCTCCCTCCTGGTCCTTCCCTCCGCCCCTCCGTGCCGGCGACAGGTATAGGACTAGAAGGCCCCTCTCAGGAGGAACCCCCCAATCAGACGTCCGTCGGGTTGGACGGGGTGGAGGACCACTACAGTTATTCTTTACCTTATCCTCCTACCATGACGGACTCTTTTGAGTTCCGCCCCTTCTCATGGTGTGACCTTCCCCGGTCCTGGGAGTACTCGTTTGGGAGAAGGCCACAAGCTAGTGGCCTGGTCTCCCGACTACTCGCTACCGGAGGGCTGGAAGGAGGAGAGATGACGTTATCCTAAAGTGGGCCAACGACGAGGAGGGGGCTAAGGTTCTATATAAGTTGCTGACGACGGAGGCCTCGACCAGACAAGACCTTGCCTCTACCATCTCGACCGTCACGGCAATCGCGATGATGAGGAACTGGCTGACGACGCTCGCCACGAGCTTTGAGGACTTCCCGCGGGAAGAATTGAGGTGAGTGGGATATATTCAATCTATACAGAGGGTCCAGACCTGTCCTGGCGAGAGACGCTCAGGTAGCGTCTTCACCCAGGACGGAGCCTCTTGACTAGCGCCCGAGGACGAGGTCGTTCGGAAACGACCTCGGCCTCGCATATGTTATACGTTCTACAATTGAGCGATGTGACTTTATTACACCCTCCGGGGATCGGGATCCTTCCTCGCCCTACTAATTTGATTCGCGTGTTTTCTGTATGCAGACACACCCTGGCGGCACTCTCTACCGTGGCAGAGGGTACAGCCAACATGGCGTCATCAGCCCTACCCCCAGCAGCGAGGGCCTTCACCGCGGCTCGTTTGGCAGCTCGTCAGTCTGCAACGCGGTCGGCCCCGGAGATAGCTCGCCGGGGCGTGGTGAGAGCAGCTCCCCTTTCCCGTGGTCTGTTCGACCAGGAAGCGACAGACCGCGTCTTCGCTACGGTCCCGACCGTCATCCAGATCCAACAACCCTCCCAACCTTCGGAGACAATGGAGGGGGAACACTTCCTTCAACGTGCCGTCTTTCTGCTCGCCCTGGCTACGGGTTATAGGGCGTCACAGCTGGCGGCGATCACCCGCCACCAGTCCTTCTCCAACCTGGAGGAGGACTGCTCTGCCCTAACTCTCGCTCCATCACCTACATTCCTAGCCAAGAATGAGCAGGCGGACGACATGATTGGCCCTATCAGAATACCATCCTTCCTGGAGGAAGGAAACCCACACCCGCTGTGCCCGGTCCGTGCGTTTAAAGACTACGTGGAACGCACGGAAGGGGTGTCCGAGGATCATCTCTTCTACAATTCGAAATCTCGGAACCCCCTAACCCCGAGGTCCCTGGCGCGTCTACTTTTCCGCATTATAGAGAAGGCCGACCCGGGCCATGCCCCCCACGCCCACAACATCAGAGGCCTCGCGGCATCGCTGGCATTTCTCCGCACCCACTCTGTGGAACGGGTGCAGGACCTCGGGGGGCTGGGCATCAGCAACTTCCTTCAAGACACGGTATCTCTACCACTCGATCACCCCTGTCCCATGTGTCGCCATGGGAACGGCTCCACCCCTCTCTTCGCAAAAGAAGGGGGCAAAGGGCGACCGAGGGGTAGGGGAAGGCCCAGGAACCGCTGAGCAAGATACAATATTCTACATAGAATTTATGCACTATGTAAATTGTACAATATTATTTTTATAAAAAATAAACATATGAATATATATATATATTGATATTGATATCGATATAAGTACTTGATGCTTTTTGTCTCCCCTCTACTGAATGATAAGATGAATAGTCTCCCATACGAGGCACACGTAATAACGGCTTGAGCCCTGTCCTCGACTACATTTGGGCTTCACCTTCTCCTCCCACCTATCCTCGTCTCATGCTTAGCTTCGCTGTGCAGGTTTCTTCTCGGCCGATAATACTTCTTTGTCGCGGCTAGTGCGCTTAAATTGTTTTTATCGGCTTAAGAAACCTGCACAGATTTAGGGTCCTCCCTCCTCCCACAGGCGAAGCCTTCATTTCTCATTGAAGTGACGGCTCAATCCCGTGCAGCCGAGTAAGAAGGGAGGGGATAGGGAGGGGGAGGTGGGGTTGTAGACGCTTGCGCCACCTGCACAGAGCGGGAATTTTTAAATTTCCGATGATTTATGCGGAATGTCCAACCACACACTCCCTTCCGGAAGTGGCCATTTGGCCAGGAGTGTGGTAGGGGGATTACCGCTATAGCTTCGCTGTGCAGGTTTCTTAAGCCGATAAAAACAATTTAAGCGGCACTAGCCGCGACAAAGAAGTACTTTATCTAGATTTTATGGCAACAATTTTTGCAGTGTGTCACAAGGAAGGAGGAAAAACAATACTAGTGTATTTGTATGTAAATAAACCTATAATCAAACCTCAGCGTTGTGATGGTGGGTCGTGAAGTCAAATTGGAGAAGAATTGGACTCCTCTGATCGAACGTCCGCGGCCATGAAGACGATGGTGATATCCACCCGTTTATTTCAGAGATATTTTTAGTCAATCAATCAATCAGCCATTTCGGGTCCACTGCTGAACAAAGTCCTCTCTCATAACATTTCATGACTCGAACGACCACGCAAATATCTGCCACGTCACTCCTGCAAACTTCTCTATCTCGTCCCTCCAACTTCTGGTCTCCTTACACGCTTCCCATCCCTCAGCGTCCACCCGCTCCTCATTCTCTCGTGCTAACCTACCCGCCCCGCCTCCAGAATATATTTCACTCCAGTTTGCACTCTCATCCAGCTTTCTTCCTGTCTTGTCTTTCAACGTTATTCCTACCATTGGTCCCTGCATTCTCCTCCATGCGCTCGTCAACTTTGGATCCATCACCTTCGTTAGTTTCCAAATCTTACATCCATGGATTATTGCTCACATTATACAAAGACTGTAAACTTTGCGTTTCAAACATAGAGGTTAAAAACCTCTCATGATCTTTTTATACTTACCAAACATTTTCCAACCAATTGTTATATGCCTTTTTACTTCATTATCATGATCTTTAGTCATTTTTATCATCTAGTCTAAATAAGTAGGCTATACTCTTCAGCTTCTTCAAAACTCTCACCATCGATTACACTGGACAACAAAGATTTTGCTACTGGAGTTAAATTATGTGTTTTAGACTAAGTTAAGATTGCTGGTTCCAAACCCCTACTCAGAATTGTTCTAGCACGTCAGAATTTTGAGTTATGCGCATGCGCAAGATTACAACTTTACTTTCGGTTATAGGCCGTATTATAAAATATGCTAAAACGAAAGCAGTCGAAATTAGAAATTAAAGAGATAACAGCAATAAAAAAAGTGATGAGAAAGTTCATTATTTAGTTTAGCGATAGATGGCGCTGACGCATTGTCTGCAAACGCCAAGTACATCAGTTTGTTCTTGGTAACCCTCAATGTACATCTCACCGCCTTACTTTTACCCACATTTATCTTCTACTTCCTTCTTTCGAACACCTTCCCAAACCCTGTCACTAACTTCCTCAAGCGCAGTGTCGTCAGCAAATAACAATTGGCTTATTTCCCACTTTTCGCCATTTTCTTTGACCATCTCCAACCCCTGACCCACCACCCTTGCATTTACCTCTCACACCACCCCATCCATGTACAAGTTGAACAGCCAGGGCGACATAACACATCCCGGGGGATGTCCCACCTTTACCTGAAACCACTCACTCTCTCCATTTCTAATCCTAACACAAGCTCCCGTAAAAGCTTTCCTCCTATCCTATATATCTGCAGTACCTACCACAGTGCCCTCCTGTGTACCCTGTCATAAACCTTTTCCAAATCCATAAACCCCAAAAAACATCCTTACCTTTTCCTATAGGTTTCATATATATATATCTGTCTTACCACAAAAATCTGATCCACACAACTCCTACCTGTCCTAAATCCACACTGTTTCTCACCAATTACTCCCTCTGTTCCTCTCCTAATCCTCTCAATCAAGACCTACCCATAAGCCTTCCCAACCACACTTAACAAACTGATCCCTCTGAAACTACTACATTCACACTTGTCCCCTTTTCCCTTGTAAAGTGGAACTACAGGCACTCCTCCAGTCCTCCGACACTCTACCCTCTTTTAGACAAACATTTAAGAGCCTCACCAGCCAGTCCAATATCACTGTATCTCCTTTTTTAGACATTCTGTATGACATCTATCCAACCCAGGTGCTTTAACTGCTCCCATCACCTTAATAACTGACTTCACCTCATCTTTCCACATTTCTCCTCCATTTTCCTCACTCATCACGGTCATTTTCTAAGCACCTTCCACTGCAACTACCTTTCCCTCCCTATCCTCCTTCACATTTAGCAACTCCCTAAAATAATCTGCCCATCTTCCTCTTACTGCCTTTTCTTCCATTATCATCTCTCCATCTGCAGCTTTTACTTTTTCTTCTCTACTTGATTCGCCTCCTCTTCCTCTTTTAATTTCTTTCCAAAACATCTTTTTATTACTTTCAAAAATTTCTGTCATACTCTTACTCTATTTCACATCTACTATCCTCTTTGTCTTCTTTGTCTTATGCTTTACTTCTCTTCTCTTTACTTAGTACCTCTTTACAGACTGCTCGAAAGGGAAATTTTCTTGTATGTTAAGGAAGTACGAAAAGTCAAATAAAACTGCTTTTCCATAGGATTCCTGTCTTTATTTGTGAAACTACAGATTCAACCATGACGGTAAACACAGAGGAGGTATGATAAAAACTAGCACATTACAAAAGGACTCGAGGTATGTATTCAGAGGTCACTTCAACGGTGGAGCAGAAAGGTCATGTCAAATCCCTTTGTTTTGATTCAGAGGATCTGTTAGCTTTTGTTGCACTACTTTTTTATGAAACATAAGTTGTAAGGCCGGTAAGTAACCAATATGTCTGCGGTCACTGAATCCAAGACTAAGACCTTTTGTGTGACTACACGGCCGTGATCAGTAATTCAAATTTAATAGTACTCCATATCTCCCGTCTCCCACGTACAATTTTTCATGTGGATTTAGGTTACAGACTTTCTATGATTTGTTTTAGTGGACCGGACCTACATTTATTTCAGATTAATGAATTGTAAGTGGAACCCATTACCTTAGTTTTGGAAGGGCGGATTGAATATTCAGATAATGCTTTGTATGATCCCACGGCGGCGGTAACCAGGCGGTATCCGTCGGGAGATTATACAAAGTTAACGTCTGTTCAATTTTCCACAAGATGTATTCGTCTAAATATTCATAATGGTTTACCCATAACAGTGCAAATATTGTCACTTAGATCTCGGACGCCAAGTACCATATTCAAAACCCTGACTTACCAGGCAGTTATTAAGATGTGACGTTTGGCTGAAAACTAACTTCCCATCTTTAATCTAAAACGTAACTTGGGATAGTGACCATATGACTTGACACGCTGATCTTTGTGAATAAGTTGGAAAGTTCCTTTCGGCCCTTGAGACTGAAAATGATGTAACTTTGATCACCAAGCCTGAATAGAAGTGGGCTCTGAATAGTGACTGCACTAGGGATTCTATGAAGACTTTTCTTATCGAACCTTTTGCAGTATTCCACCAGCAGGGTTTTCAATAACTTGAGTGAACCTCTCAAGTCTTTGGGTTCGAAGCCCTTTAATTTTTATTTATTTTTTTACATAAAACCCTTTGGTGGTATCTTGAAGAACCTCTGAGGCTTTCTACGGGTTGTTTTTACTGTTCATACGGGCCACTGTTTGTACATGAGTCTGAAACGATGTGCTTTTGCAACGTCTCCCTATGTGAGTCTGCGTGTGTCTTGTGTGACTCTCTGGAAGGTGACCGTACACTTTTGATTTTGGTCTACATAGGTCTCTTTATTCACTTACATATACTTACACAATACATTCTATAAAAGCCTAAAGTCTGAAGATTGCAAACATATTGTATAATACTGATATGGCATAAACATGAAAAACCCGGAGGAAGGAAACACAACCTATCGTTAGAAATAAGAGTCTGAGAAATGTCTCTAAAATTAGTAGATAGTGATGTGACACCTGACTTGGGCAAGGGCTGTCGACCAACCAACAGGGAATTCCTGTGCTCGGCCAGTACAGCTGCAGAATAAATTACCTAAAGAAGAAAACAAATCTAGGCTCACTGTTGTGTCTGTAGAGAAGCGAAACATGGCAGTCTAGCTAATCGTAAGGAAACCGGTGATACAAACGAACAAAAGGGTGCGACTTAGGATTGCCTTGACACTGGGAGATTAGGTAAGCTCAATATGGAAGCGCTGATGGAACGGTAATGGTTAGAACTGGGAGACAGCTCTCTCCTCTCTCTTTCAAGAACACTTCTATTTTCTCTTTCTCTCGGGTGGAAGATGCATTGAAGAGAATCGCGTCAGCTACATTATTTATCTATATTTGAAACTCGCTGGTCTTCGTTGGCGATGGACGCAGGTCGCTGGATGTTAAAAAAAGCAAACGTAGATTGTAGGAGTGAGACGACTGGGCACATACTCGTGGTGTGGGCGTGCAGTCCCCTCCCACCGTTTATAAGCATTCGTACGTGTGTGTGTGAGAGAGAGAACGACTCACCACGGGCTTAAATCACGTGTTGGACTTCTGATCGACAGCTATTACCCTTCCTATGAGAGCTCAGAGATCATATATGGCCCGATCTATGGGTAATGCTGTGACATTACACACACACACACACACACACACACACACACACACACACACACACACACACACACACACACACACACACACACACACACACACACACACACACACTCACACACAACTCTGCAATGCTGAAACTTTTTTCGGATCGCTGAATTGGCGGTCGAGAACTGTATCACTGCACAGCGTGTGCGTGTTTAGGTGTGTACGTGCAACGCCGCCACTGTTGTCGTCGTTCGTAATCAGACGTTACTCTACTGGCCTAAGAGGCGCCAAAGTCGAGGGATCGGTCGATCACGCGGCTCCTCCATCGCCGTTTCCGATTCTTCGTCTGCAGGTGGTAAATTACAGTTATATATAAAAAACAACTCAGTGTTAGTGTTAGAGTGCATATAGCGTTGATATCATTCTAAATATAACACAGATTATTTCTCTGTACAATTTGACTCTCAAAGCAACTAGAAATGTAGGATGAATAGAGATTAGACAACAAATGACAATAATAATAGTAGTATTGATAACGATAATAGCAATAGTGA
>NW_027467724.1:210000-220000 GCF_046742065.1 Oratosquilla oratoria
TAATAATAATAATAATAATAATAATAATAATAATAATAATTATAATAATATAATAATATTATAATAATAATAATAATTATAATAATAATAATAATAATAATAATAATAATAATAATAATAATAATAATAATAATAATAATAATAATAATAATAATAATAATAATAATAATAATAATAATAATAATTAATAATAATAATAATAATAATAATAATAATAATAATAATAATAATAATAATAATAATAATAATAATAATGATAATAATGATAATAATGATAATAATAATAATAATAATAATAATAATAATAATAATAATAATAATAATAATAATAATAATAATAATAATAATAATAATAATAATAATAATAATAATAATAATAATAATAATAATAATAATAATAATAATAATAATAATAATAATAATAATAATAATAATAATAATAATAATAATAATAATAATGATAATAATAATTATAATGATAATAATAATGATAATAATAATGATAATAATAATAATAACAATTATAATTCTTTAGTGAATCACTTTTATTTTAGATATGCTGATCGGAAATCCTCGCTTCCTCACGGTATAAGGAACCCCAGACTTTGCTGTAGCTCTCCTCAGGAAGTAATGTTAGACTATCTGTGTTGTGTGAGTGTGGGGTTATTTTTATGTCACCGACTGGTAGGAGAGGAGCAGTCATAGATTGTCAGACCTCCTTATGATTATGCAAGTGGTTAGAAATGGTGAAAGTTGATAAAGGAAGAGATCTTGAGTCCGGTCCGAAGACCAAGTTCCGGCCCCTCGGGGTATACAGCTGAGTCTTTCTGATGTTCTTTGGACATTGGTGGCCGGGAAATGACTCTTTCTGAACTCTGACGTCCGTACCATAGGACCACAATGAACGGGTGTCCATCGCTGGCTCCTCAAAGTTATTTGAAAGGCAAAAATGACAATATACATTACTCACCATGTGTGGGCATGAGGTTGAGGAACTTCATTACAGCCGTTCTTACGGAGGGAATCTCAACCAGTTCTTCCACGCTGACGCATCCGTTGTTGTCTACGTCCAGTTGGGCCATCAACTCCGCCATGACCTCGTGAAAGATTGCGGCGCCTCGATCTTCCACCGTCTGCAAGTGGACCATGGGACGAAGGGATGATTTTTTTTATTATTATTATTATCATTATTACTTTCTAAGTTTAAAAGATAGAGAAGAGGTTGCTGGGATTTTTTTTTATGAACAAATGAAATCATTAATTCGCTTATTTGTTTGTGCATTTGTAATGTACTCACTAATTCAATAATTTAATCATATATTCATCATATCTCTGTTTATTCAATATTCTTCTTATATATTCATTTATTTATTTATTCATTCATTTACTTATCTACATTTATATATTCATTTACCATTCATTTACCTATTTATTTATTTTTTCACGTATTCATCTACCCATTCGTTTGTTTGTTTAATTGTCTGCTTATCAATTTATCTACTCATTTATTTATTTACTCAATAATTAGTTTACTTTTTTAGTCATCTATCAAGCCTTCATACTGCATCCGCCTTCATATGGACCAGAAGCTCTCGGGCTGGTGTATTCGTCAACTGTAATCTACTGTAATATGTGAATATACATTTCTCATATACATCAATCAGCTACAAAAATGATTGAAATCAGCAGCAATAGAATTCCCAGAGAGGACGGCTCTGGAAAGAACCCGGCGAATAACATACTAATTCTAGGTCAGCTGTCCACTGGCCGGATCAGAAGTAATGTAACAAGCTGCATAAACACGGCAAAGGAAACATGGAGGACTGGAAGTGAAGCGTATATTCCTGATGTTTCGTCCATTGACTTTCTCAAAGGAATGAGCATACTGGATTCGTGCAGAGTTTATATACACGCTTTGCGGCTCAAGGGGGGTACGCTGTGTTCTGATTGGCCCGCTGAGAATAAACGCTTCACTATTCAGTGCATGTTTCCTTTGCCGTGTTTTTGCAACTTGTTCACATGGGTTTTCAATGTAACAAGGCACAGCACATCTTCAGGAGGGCCAGCCACTTGATTTACACAGCAACCCTCTTTTCTCGTTCCCTCATAAGCAAATGGAATAGACCAAATGAAATACCTCGGGCCGTGTCAGTCTATTTTCCATTCCCAACCATTTTCCATTCACACCTACCTCTTGCATTCTCCTTTCTTTGCTCGATAGGTATTCCACTTTTACTCGACGAATGGAATAAACTTAGTAACCATGTATTAAGCGCTGAAACTATCAGTTGTTTTAAGAAACGATTAGATAACTTTATGGATGGGGATGACAGGTGGTGATGGATACGGAGTTGCCTAGTGTAGGCCTTATGGTCTCTTGCAGTCTCCTTCATTCTTATGTTCTTATGTACTCAAAGCCCCCTTCACCCCATCTATCCATCTCATTCATGATCTACTCCTCAGGTTTGCTTCATCCAGCTCTACCTTTCCTACGCTTTCTGCTAGTCTTTCTTCATTCTTTCCATGAACCCAAACCATCCTAATCTATTTGATCTGTCAGCTCCCTTTCCACCTCATTTCTTACCCTATCCATCTTCGTATCACACACCATAGTTTTCAAACGCTTCATTTCAAACACATTTAAATTTCTGCATTCCGCCTCTCTTAAATTCCGAGTTTTCTCCCCTTAAAGCGTCGTAGGCACAATCATCCCTTCATACAGTCTTCTCTTCTCTTCTCATCCACCCCCAGATACCTATTCCTCCATGATACCTGTGATTCCTCCATGACATTCACTTGCTTTCCTCATTCTACAATTCACCTCTACCCCCAGTCCTCTAATTCCTGCTAAATGCGACCTCAAATATCTAAAACTATCCACTTCCTCTTCTTCTAACATTTCTCCTTTAAAACTTACCTCCAACTTGCTGCTACCATTACCTCTTGTACATACCATCACATCTCAGATCCTCCTCTGACCCAGCCACAAGCGCAATATCATCAGCAAACAACAACTGGGTCAATTCCCACTTTCCTCCAGTCTCTCTATCTTCAATCCTCTGCTCATTACCCTCGCATCTGCCTCCCATACCACCGCATCCATTTACACATTGAGCAACCATGGCAACATAACACATCCCTGGCGCAGCCTCAGTCTCACCTTACCACTCACTAATTCCAACTCTAACAACAGTTCTACTACTCATGTAAAAACTCTTGGCTGCCCTGACCAGATTTTCTCTTATCCTATATATCTGCAATACCTCCCACCCACAAGGAGCTAAGATAAAGGGGAAAATATTGATGGGTGGGGATGGATGCATGCATTGTGTGGCTACCTTCCTTGTAAGGGGAAAGAAGCCTTTTGGTATACAGACAGATATATGAATAGAGTTCTTATACTTCAAAATGTCTTAGTCGCAGACAGGTGGATAATGGTAGGATGAAACGAGTTTTAGGGTCTATCAGTAAATGATTTTTTTTAACGGATAAGGGGTAAGATGTTTCAGGAAGTCTACATTGCGTTGTCTTTACTACGAATAAAAGAGAGGAGTGCAACACTGTGTCTAATAGAAAGAAGGTGAATTATCTATGAGAAAAGAAGGTTGATAAGGTGGGAGGCTTTGGATCCCACATTGGCCTAAAGCCCTGAGAAAGAAGAATCACTCTCAAAGTCAAAGGTGTGCTCCATGCAACATCAAATATGCCTCTCGTACAGAGTCAACAACTAAGTTGGTATTGAAGATCTAGTAAGTACAGAACAAAATTTACTGAAACTCTTACATAAAAGTCAAGTCTGCTAGATAGCTGCATGTATTGGTTTGTAATGCTTATGGATCATGGAGAAACGACAAAGGTAACTCTTCTCAACTAAGTTCTTATTCAAAGTGCCTAACCATGCTCTGTTATGAACACTACTGAACACTTTACGGAAGGGTAAAATCAGTTGATGAACAATCATTTGAGGCGGTACACGAACACTCCTGCCTGTTCACCGTAGCAATAGAATATTACAAGAAGACACACCATACATCATGCACTTACTAGAGCTGGGAGGGAGCTTCGCCGCCCGATCCTCGGAATGTGTTTAGGCGTCTGGGCGAAGAAATGTCCAGCATCGGCCTCAACCGGGTCAATCGTACAAGTGGCAGCCACAACAAGAAGCACAGCCAGTACCGTTGTTTTCCAGTTGCCGCCCGCTGTAGGCGCGGAAAGAAAGTTAGACAAAACGTCACACAGGTGCAATGAAGCTGGACAACCTGGGTCTAGATTTGCAGAAATATTAATAAAAGCCGAACCTTTAGATAGATCTTACAATGTGGACATATTATCATGATTATAATGATTATCCTCCACCTCCTCCTCGTCGTTAATATTATTATTATTATTATCATTATTATTATTATTATCATCATTATTATTATTATTATTATTATTATTATTATTATTATTATTATTATTATTATTATTATTATTATTATTATTATTATTATTATTATTATTATTATTATTATTATTATTATTATTATTATTATTATTACTATTACTATTATTATTATTATTATTATTATTATTATTATTATTATTATTATTATTATTATTATTATTATTATTATTATTATCATTATTATCATTATTATTGTTATTATTATTATTATCATTATTGTTATTATTATTATTATTATTATTATTATTATTATTATTATTATTATTATTATTATTATTATTATTATTATTATTATTATTATTATTATTATTATTATTATTATTATTATTATTATTATCATCATCATCATCATCATCATCATCATCATCATCATCATCATCATCATCATCATCATCATCATCATCATCATCATCATCATCATCATTATTATTATTATTATTATTATTATTATTATTATTATTATTATTATTATTATTATTATAAATTATTATTATTATTATCATCATCATCATCATCATCATCATCATCATCATCATCATCATCATTATCATCATCATCATCATCATCATCATCATCATCATTATTATTATTATTATTATTATTATTATTATTATTATTATTATTATTATTATTATTATTATTATTATTATTATTATTATTATTATTATTATTATTATTATTATTATTATCATCATTATTATTATTATTATTTCCCCCTGTGGTGGGGGGAATGAATACTGCCACCAAGTATTCCCACTTGAACCGTAAGAGGCGACAAAAACGGGACGGGGATTATAACTAGGCATCCTTCTGCCTGTCGTCCACAGGGGAAGTACGAAAAACTAATTAAGTAAAAATTTAAGAGGGTCTAGGAGTTTTCCAATCAATACCCTAAGGTTTGGGACTTTTAATGTACGTATAATGTGGTACAGATTAGAGTAAAATGGAAGAGATAGCCAGTATGGTTATGAGAAGAAAGATGGATATGTCGGCTTTGAGTGAAACTAAGTTGAAAGGGAGGGGCGAGTGTGAGTTTGGGAATGCAATTGGGAAGTTTTCAGGAGTGAAGAGAGGACGACGAGGGAGAGAAGTGGTGATTATACTAGTAAGTGTAATGGGGTGGAAGGAGGTTTCATCAAGATTAATGTGGATGAAGGTGAAACTGGGAAAGGAGATGTGGGTTTTTGTAAGTGCATATGGGCCTGGTAGTGAGAAAAGTGTAGAAGAAAGGGAGACTTTTTGGATAGATTTAAATGAGTGCATAGAGGGATTAGGGAAAATGTCGATGTAATAGTACTGGGAGACCTTAATTCTAGGGTAGGAAATGAACCAATAGACGGAATGATTGGGAAGTATGGAGTTCCAGGAAAGAATCGTAGTGGAGAGTTGATGGTGGAGATGTGTCTAGAAAGAGAGTTGATGATAGCAAATACAGTGTTTCAGAAGAAAGTCAAGCATAAGTACATATGGGAGAGGGTGGTAGATACAGCGTTAATGAACTATGTAGTGGTAAATAGGAGTATAGTAGGAAGAGTTAAGGATGTACAGTACATGTTCTAAGGGGAAAAAGTGGGAGATATCAGATCATTTTCTGGTGGAAGGTAAGTTGAGAATGGAGGATACATGGAGAAAGAGGAAAAGGGCAGAAGGTAGGGAAGTGCTTAGAGTGAACTGCTTAAATGGGAAAGAAAAGGATAAGAAGTACAAGAAGAAGCTGAGAGAGGAGTGGGAGGGAGTAAGGATAGAATAGAACTAGGAGTGGAGGAGGAATGGGAATGGTTCAAGGAGTGAGTCACAAAGTGTGTAAAGATGGTGTGTGGAACAAGGACAACGGGAGGAAATAGAAGGAAGGGTAGTGAGTGGTGGGATGAGGAAGCAAAGAAGGTTGTAGAAGAGAAGAAGCAAGCTTTTACAGATTGGTTACAAAATAGGACGATGAAATCATATGAAAGGTACAAAGAAAAGAGAAGAGAAGTAAAGTACAAGATAAAGGAGGTAGAAAGGAGAGTAGATATGAAATGTGGTAAGAGTATGACAGAAAATTTTGAAAGTAATAAAAAGATGTTTTGGAAAGAAATTAAGAGAGGACGAGGAGGCGAATCAAGTAGAAAAGAAAAGGTAAAAGGTGCAGATGGAGAGATGATAATGGAAGAGAAGGCAGTAAGAGGAAGGTGGGCAGAGTATTTTAGGTAGTTGCTAAATGTGAAGGAGGATAGGGAGGGAAAGGTAGTTGCAGTGGGAAGCGCTAAGAAAATGACCGTGATGAGTGGGGAAAATGGAGGAGAAATAAGGAAGGATGAAGTGAAGGTAGTTGTTAAGATGATGAGAGCAGATAAGGCACCTGGTCTGGATGAATGTCATGCAGAATGTCTGAAAAAGGTAGGTACAGTGATGGTGGACTGGCTGGTGAGGTTGTTTAATGTTTTTAAGGGAGGGTAGAGTGCCGGAGGACTGGAAGAGTGCCTTTATAGTCCCACTTTACAATTGAAAAGGGGACAAGTGTGAGTATAGTAGTTTCAGAGGGATTAGCTTGTTAAGTGTAGTTGGGAAGGTTTATGAGAGGGTCTTGATTGAGAGGATTAGGAGAGGAACAGAGGGAGTAATTGGTGAGGAGCAGTGTGGGTTTAGGTTATGCACATAGGTAAAAATAACAATAAGTACGATTACAATTATTTGGGAATTCGTTCACAAAGGTGGGTAGTGAAAAGGATCTCGGCGTAATTATCAGTAATTAACTCAAATAATCCAACTAGTGTATTTCCGCCTTAGAGATAGTAAATAAGATTTTAGGACTGATTGCGCGATCTTTTGATTTTAAAAGTTCATCTGTCATTAACAAACCATATAATTTGTTAGTTCGTCCACATTTGAAATATACTGTATCCGTATGGTCACCGAATCTCATTAAAACATTAACAGATTGGAAAAAATCAACGGCGAGCCACAAAACTGATCCTAATTATCAGAAATAAATAATATACAAAAATCGACTAAAACATATGAATCTATTTTCCTTAAAAAAGTGTAGGGGTGATTTGAAGTAGGTCTTTAAGATTTTAAAGACATTGAAAGTGACGAAATTTTCACACTGAATGCGAATCAAACAAGAAATAATGGTCTCAAAATGTCAGGAAGTAGATTTAATTTGGAAATGGGTAGAAACAACTTCACCAACCGTGTAGAAATGAATGAAATAAATTTCCTGCAGAGGTAGTGCAATGTAGTGTAGTTCGAAGCTTTAAGAATCGTTTAGATAAACACCCAAGGGGAAGGAGTACAAGAAGAAGCTGAGAGAGGAGTGGGAGGGAGTGAAGGATAGAGTAGAGCTAGGAGTGGAGAAGAAATGGGGATGGTTCAAGGAGGGAGTCACAAAGTGTGCAAAGAGGGTGTGTGGAACAAAAAGAACGAGAGGAAATAGAAGAAAGGGTAATGAATAGTGGGATGAGGAGGCAAAGAATGTTGTAGAAGAAGAGAAGCGAGCGACATTGGTTACAAAATAGGACGAGGGAGTCATATGAGAGGTTCAAAGAAGAGAAAACATAAGTAAAGCACAAGGTAAAGGAGGCAAAGAGGAGAGCAGATGTGAAATGGGGTAAGACTATGACAGACAATTTTGAAAGTAATAAAAAGATGTTTTGGAAAGAAATTAAGAGAGGAAGAGGAGGCGAATCAAGTAGAGAAGAAAAGGTAAAAGGTGCAGATGGAGAGACGATTATGGAAGAGAAGGCAGTAAGGGAAAGATGGGCAGAGTATTTTAGGTAGTTGCTAAACGTGAAGGAGGATAGGGAGGGAAAGGTAGTTGCAGTGGGAAGCGCTAAGAAAATGACCGTGATGAGTGAGGAAAATGGAGGAGAAATAAGGAAGGATGAAGTGAAGGCAGCAGTTAAGATGATGAGAGTAGGGAAGGCACCTGGTCTGAATGGATGCCATGCAGAATGTCTGAATAAAGGAGGTACAGTGATGGTGGACTGGCTGGTGAGGTTATCTAATGTTTGCTGGAGAGAGGGTAGAGTGCCAGAGGACTGGAGGAGTGCCTGTATAGTTCCACTTTACAATTGAAAAGGGGACAAGTGTGAGTATAGTAGTTTCAGAGGGATTAGCTTGTTAAGTGTAGTTGGGAAGGTTTATGAGAGGGTCTTGATTGAGAGGATTAGGAGAGGAACAGGGAGTAATTGGTGAGGAACAGTGTGGATTTAGGACAGGTAGAGGTTGCGTAGATTGGATTTTTGTGGTAAGATGGGTATGTAAGAAGGCTGTAGGAAAAGGTAAGGAGTTTTTCTTTCTTTTTTGCTTGTATGGATCTGAAAAAAGGCTTATGACAACGTAGACAGGAAGGAACTGTGGTTTTTTTTTTTTGCAGATATACGGGATAGGAGGAAAGCTTTTAAGAGTTGTCAAGAGTTTCTACAAGAGTAGTAGAGCATGTGTTAGGATTAGAAATGGAGAGAGTGAATGGTTCGAGGTAATGGTGAGACTTCGTCAGGGATGTGTTATGTCGCCCTGGTTGTTGAACTTATACATGGATGGGGTGGTGCGAGAGGTAAATGCAAGGGTGGTGGGTCAGGGATTAGAGGTGGTTAAAGAAAATGGAGAAAAGTGGGAGGTAAGCCAGTTGCTGTTTGCGGACGCCACTGCGCTTGTAGGAGGATCAGAGGAGGGATTAAGGAAGTTGGTGACAGAGTTTGGGGGAGAAAGTTGAAGATAAATGTGGGTAAAAGTAAGGTGATGAGATGTACAAGGGGTGAAAATGGCAGCAGACTGGAAGTGAGCATTAAGGGAAAGCGACTGGAAGAAGTGGATAGTTTTAGATACTTGGGTGCGAATGTGGCAGGAAAGGGTGGAGTGGAGGTGGAGGTAGAATGTAGATTGAGAGAAGCGAGTAAATGCCTTTGGGGATTAAAAATTGTAATGAGGAATAGGCATTTGGGAATGGAGGCTAAGAGGAGATTGTATGAAGGAGTGATTGTGCCAACAGCACTGTATAGCGCAGAAACATGGAACATAAGAGAGGAAGAGAGAAGGAGTTTGAATGTGTTTGAGATGAGGTGTCTGAGAAGTATGATGGGGGTTACTAGGCTGGATAGAGTGAGAAATGAGGAGGTGAGGAGGAGAACGATGGTGGTAAGGCAGCTGGGAGATAGGGTTGATGAAAGAGTATTAGGATGGTTTGGACACATAGAAAGAATGAGTGAAGAGAGACTAGTAAAAGAGGTATGGAAGGCAGATGTGGAGGGAGTGAATATGAGGGGGCGACCTAGGATGAGATGGATGGATGGGGTGAAGGGGGCTTTGGAGAAGAGGGGAATGTCTGTTGAGAAAGGACGGGAGAGGACAGAAGACAGGGGTGAATGGAGAACGGTTGTATATGGATGATATTGTGATGCATAAGGTGGAATGGGTGGGGGGAATGGGGGGGGGGGTTGAGGTAGTATGTGTGAGAAAAATTTGACGCAGCCCGAAGGGACTTCTCCCCGTCTTCTCCTTTTCTGCATGAGGGGACAGAGAGGGGGGGTAGCCGATTTAATGAAGCGGCCTTGCTGTGGATGTGCTGTG